>NC_058133.1:276424692-276460131 GCF_016433145.1 Gracilinanus agilis | reverse complement strand
AAGAAAGAAAGAAAGAAAGAAAGAAAGAAAGAAAGAAAGAAAGAAAGAAAGAAAGAAAGAAAGAGGAAGGAAAGGAATGGAATGGAATGGAAAGGGAAGGGAAGGGAAGGGAAAGGGAAAGGGAAAGGGAAAGGGAAAGGGAAAGGGAAAGGGAAAGGGAAAGAGAGAAAGAGAAAGAACATGTCCCCTCTTTCTTTCCTCCCACCCCAAGTCAGAAGACATTCTCTCTGGACCTGAAAAGTCAGGGTTGGAAGTCCCAGACTAAAAGAGTTATCTGGATACTGTTTCTTCTCTCTCTCAAAAATATTGAGAAGATACATGAAGTGCCCAAGGTCTAGAGAAGGCAGGAAAGGCCCTATTCATTTTCTGTCCATAGTGGAGGGGGCCAGAGAGAGGTAAAAGCTAGACTGGATGAAAGAAGAGAATGGCAAAGATGGATCATCCCCAAACTGAGGGGCTTTAGGGCTACTCCACACCCCAACCCCTAGATCCTGGAGCAGGATTCCACCAACCCAACATTCTTGACCCCTATTATCAGAAGTAATCTGCTGCCTCATCTCCTGGCTCCTGGCCTGACTGGGAACTCAAGAGTCCAATGAAGATAACAAGGCTTCGGATTAGGCTGCTCATAGGTGTGAAATATCCCAAGCCCTATAAACTTCTCTTTATCTCTCCAAGAACCAGCAGACCCCATTCTGTGAGGGATGAGGTTCAGGGTCCTGTCCAGGGCAACCACCATCAGACTCTTAACTACTCCTTTTTCTGCTCTAGGACCTTCAACTCAGTTCCTGGACATGCCCTGCTTGTTCTCCAACCTCCTCAGCCCAGAAGAACGATGCAGAAACATATTCAGAGTGTTATATAGCCATTATAGAGGCAACTTGCAGTTCTCTATGTACACTCTCCCTCTGTAGGCTTCCCATATCACAACTAAGAAGATGACTCTCTGGAGATTCAGCTCCATCTCTAACTGCTTGCTGGATATCTCTCTCTGCCCGATGTTCTATTATCACATGAAATCCAACCTGTCTACAAAGGAATCGATTGTCTTTTCCTTACAATCAGCTCCCCTTACCTCCCCTTGCCTCACCTCTGGCCTTGTTTATTTCTGTTATTCTCCATCTTGGAGTCATCTGGGATTTTCCCTCTCCCTCACCATCCAGGCAGCCACCTAACCCTGATGATTCTTTTACAGCGTCTACAGCCACCCGCCATCTGTCTACTTAGACTCTTACAGTAACTTCCCAAATGTTCTCCCCATTCCCCTAATCTCTCTCTATTCTAATCCATTTTATACATCCCTGAAATTAATTTTCCTAAAATATCACTTTGTATACATCTATAAAGGGGCAGCTGTGGCTCAGTGGTGAGCTCTGGACCTAGAGTCAGGAAGACCTGGGTTCAAATCCAACCTCAGATACTTCCTAGTTGTGAATCTATGGGCAAGTCACTTAACTTCTTATTGCCTGACAAAAGGATCCACCAGAGAAAGAAATGGCATACCACTCCAGTATTCTTGCCAAGATCCCCCCTGAATAGCAATGGTTGTGAAGAGTCAGACATGGCTGAACAATACATCTGTAAAGTGAGGAAGAGAGACACTAGCCAGAAGGGCCTGAGGTAGGTGCTTCTGGAAGTGTGTGCCGATGTGGAATGGGAGACCCCAGCTTTCCACTTCATTTGTAAGTATTTTCTGTTTCCAGTCATTTGCTATGTAACATTTGGTTGGCTGCTGAGCAAGCACTGTGTGTACATAAAAAAGACGCTAACTGGCCACATCATTCTCTGACCCGGGCTGTGGTGCAGCCAGGAGGACAAAATGCTATAAGCCTTTGGGAGGGGAAAGGGGCCTCAGACCTTTTTCTCCCCCACGTGGTTCGCTGCCATGGCCTAGAAACTGATGTGGCGTATAGTCTTTCCTGCTAAGAAAGAAGTATTAGAGCCCTGCCTCCTTCCCCCAGCACCTTACTCTAGACTGGGGAGGGAGAAAGCATTCCCATTGGGCTGCTGGGCAGAGAGGTGGGGAAGTAAGGAATGTCCCCAGATGCACAGAGCGAGGAGGGAGCAGCCCCCTCTGGCACACTGTGGCATGCGCACCATAGGTTCGCTATGATGGAACTAGACTAAAATCTTGTGAACTCCGAAAGGTCAGTAGAGTCACTGGGGGTCCAGTAACTGGAGGCCATTCCTAAGCTTGCCTGCAGATGTGTTCTGCAAGTGAGGGTTGGCTGGGCCACATGGAGAAGTGAACTTGATAGGATGAATGCTTTGCAACATTTAAGCTTGAGCCTACTCCTTCCTGGAACCAAGATGGTAGAAGGGAGAATGTGCCCCTGATTCAAGAGGAGTTTCTGTATTTGGGTTCCTACTAGAGCTTTTTTTTTTTCTTTTTAAATTCTTACCTTCTGTCTTAGAGTCAATACTAAGAATTGGTTCCAAGGCAGAAGAGTGGAAATGGCTAGGCAATGGGAGGTTAAATGATTTGCCGAAGTTTATACAGTCAGGAAGTATCCGAGGGCAGATGTGAACCCAGACATCCCATTTATGGGCCTGCACTATAGCTTTTCAATAAATATCATTTTGTAAAAGCTAATTTATATAAATTGGTTAGAGGAAGACATCATTAATCAGTGATATTAAATTGATGATATTAAGGAGGTATTAATTAGCAATGGCAATTGATACTGAGGAGAGTGCACTGGACAATGATGACTCCAACTATTCACAACCCACACCCCAGAACAGTGATAAGAATACTCGTTAGGTACTCTACTTACAAGTGGGAATTAGGATCAGAACCCCCCAATACTTATATGGCTACACATTATCTCCTATTCAAAAATCTTTACTGGTCCCTCAGTAACTACACGATAAAGTCCAATTGATTCAAATCCTGCCAAAACCCAGCTCAGACCTTAATTCCCTCCATGAAGGCTCAGTCATTCTAACTGTCACTGACCACTCCCTGTCTCCCTTAAATACTCAGAGGACTTATTTGTAGGTCAGATCATTCAGGAACTGGTGTGTGATACTCTGCTTTGGTCTTTTATCTTTTTATGTGCATATGTCCCATTTCAATGATTTCATACCAGCTACTACTAATACAAAGACTGATCTTAGCACCAAAAGTCTCCCAATGATATTGTAAGTAATAGGATTTCAGGATATGAAAAGAATCAATAAAAATATGTGTGGTGGGAATAAGCCAGTTGTGGCATATTATCATTGAAAGCTTATGTAGCCACAGTGTCATAGAAGACTGAAAAAGAAGTAGGAGAGTGGGATTGTTGGCCAACAGAGACAAAGTGAGGAGTGGACAGTCTGGGAATTGTCCTGACAACCCTTGGAAAGGTCTCTACTGGTGGCAGTGAGATGATTCAGTGGATTGAGAGCCAGGCCTAGAAGCAGGAAGCCCTAGGCTCAAATGTAGCCTCAAATACTCTGTAGCTATGTTACTCTGGGCAAGTCACTTAACTCCCATTACCTAAGCCTTACTGTTCTTCTGCCTTGGAACAAATACATAGTGTTGATTTTAATATGGAAGGTAAGAGGAAAGAAAGAAAGAAACAAACAAACAAAAAGAAACAAAGGAAGGAGGGAGGGAGGAAGGAAGGAAGGAAGGAAGGAAGGAAGGAAGGAAGGAAGGAAGGAAGGAAGGAAGGAAGGAAGGAAGGAAGGAAGAGCTCTAATGGTTGGGAGAAATGCTTATAGAGAATTTATAAAAAGAATCACACTGGATGAGGGAGAGGTCATGGATGGAGTTTAATTTGCAACAAATGAATGAGTATTCCTAATGGAGAAAATTAGAGATTGTACTATATACACCCATGTATATATTTGCAGGTGTTATATATGCATACATGTATGTATTATATACCTTTAAAATTATATGTGCATATATAATCCCCAGTGAGTTGTAAGCAATTTCATTAAAGAGACCACTTACATTTATTTTATGCTTTAGGGCATTTCTTAATTGATCATGTCTAATACCACTTGTCCAATCTTGTCTAATGCCTCTCTTTGCATGCTCACTGCTTAGCACATTATTCCACATATAGTGGTAGGTGCTCATTGTAAATAAAGCGCTTTGCAAACCTTCATGTATTATGTAAATGTGAGTTACTCTTAGAATGCTAATAATGACATGGAACATTAGCATAGATGATACAAATGTCACTTCTCTTCAGCTCCAGAACACATTATACAACTGGTAGAGGAGGGGAGGTCAGAGTATTTCAATGATCAGCTATATAAAATGAGCACGATACCACTGCAAAGCAGTAGGAAAAATCTTTGAGTGGTCAAAACATTCATTGGCTTTGCTAGCTAGCTTTGGGAGCTGAGCTGATATATTTGCTCCTTTCTCTCTTCTTCTAGTCATCTTCCTATCATTCCTCCCATCACTCAGCTAAAAGAACACACAGATCACTGGAAACCAAAATCCTCAAATTTCTATAACTATCTGATATCTTAGAGGAGAGGGGAAATATGGTCCTTATTCAGTTAGTCCTTAGATGGACCTCCCCGCCTCTTTTTTGCTTTGTCTGATTTTTCTCTGGCTTGCTCTCATGGTCTTTCATGTGGCTCTCGGGAGAACATCATCTACTCTAGGTCTTCCTACTGTTATGCTAATCCTGATGGTATGAGGATCTGAAGCTGGGTAAAGTGGGGTGAATCCTAAGTGAGACACTTAAATTGTAGTAATGAATCCCAAAGGACCCCCACAGTAATAGCTGTTATTAAATTAAATTATGGTGAATCTGCTGGACCCAAACTCCAAATATAACAGTATCCCAGAGTAGCCAGCCAGACAATGAATCTGCTGTTAGAATTATATAGCTATCTTGTCTAACTGACACTCTGTACTTTAATGGGTAACACTTGGTTGACTGAATTAACTCTGCTTTTGAATGGTAAAATTCATCTCTTCCCTTCAAATATCCCAAAGATGTGATATACTAAAGCCCTAGGAATATAGATGAAGCCAAAGTAAGTATAAAGATTTATTGCTAACAGACTTAGGGAAGGGAAGGGAAGCAGGAAAATGGCTGGAAAGAGGGGAACAGGAAGTCCTTAATTAACCAAGGCTAATGATGTTAATGATGATCTCAGGATTGATGTTAATCAGGTATGACAGATGCCAGCCTGGTTGGGCCAGTCTGGCCCAACCTAAATCAAGGTTTTGATGTTTCTTCTTGATGGTTAATTCAGGATCAGGGACTGATAAAATTGATTGGTATAGGTTGTTGGTTGAATAAGCTCACCTAAGGCCTACCCTTCCAAACCCACCCTCTCCAATCCAATCTCAAATCTGAGATCCCTTCTCAGTTCAAATCCTCCCTTTTATACCTGAGCCTCAACTGCCTTGGCACCTGCCAACTCCTGCCAGGCTCGGTTCATTCTGTATTCCAAGTAGGTAACTGTCCATCAGTTTCAACATGGCTATATAATTTATCATTACACTACTTTCCACTGGGAATGCCAGAAGCCTGGAGGGAGATTAAGCCTCTGCTACTCTCTCCAAAAATAGCTGGGTTTTTAACAGGCCCAACAAGTCAGAAAACTTTTGAAACCATAAAGACGACAAGAATCAGGACTATATATCTATGACATGTATGATGACCAAGAGTTAGCATTTATATGGCCCTTTAAGGTTTGTAAACAAGCAATTTTGTGAGTTAGGTACTGTTATTATTTCCACTTTATAGATGAGGAAACTGAAGCTGAGAGAGAAGTTAAATAATTTATCTAGGGCCACACAGCTAAGTGTCTGAGCTGCATTTGAGCTCTGGTCCAAGTCCATAACTCTATCCACTTCGCCACCTGGTGGCCCCTCAAAATGATGGGCAGCCCCAGTATTGCAGTGGTATTCATGAACTAGTAAGAAAGGTCTCCAGTACATTGGATAAATTCTCTATGGGGAATTTATACATTTAAAAGGGCAATGGGGGCAGCTGGGTAGTTCAGTGGATTGAGAGTCAGACCTAGAGATGGGAGGTCCTAGGTTCAAATCTGACCTCAGACATTTCCCAGCTGTGTGACCCTGGGCAAGTCACTTGACCCCCATTGCCCACCTTTACCACTCTCTTCCACCCAGGAGCCAATACACAGAAATTAAGGGTTAAAAAAATTTTTTTTAATAAAATTAAAAAAAAAAAAGGGCAAGAACCCTACAGGATTAAACTAAGGATAGATGGCAATGCTCATATCAATGAGACATTGATTCATTAAAGAAAGAGTAGTAAAACTAGTATTAGCATAAGTAGTAAATATTTGTTGTTATTTTTTAGTCTTCTTTTAGTAGTCCAACCTTAAGTAACCCATTTTGAGGTTTCCTTAGCAAATATACATTTCTTTCTCCAGCTACTGTGGCAAACAGAATTGAATGACTTGCCTAGGGTCACATAGCTGGTGTCTGAGGCCAGATTTGAACTCAGATCTCCTGACTCCAGGACTGGCCCTCTAATCACTGTGCTATCTAGCTGACCTTTAAACATATGGACCTCATTACGCTTGGGAGGTTATTCAGGTCCAAAATTCAAAGACTTTATTAAAAATTAGTTGATAATTCCATATTGGGATATTAAAATGAAGTTAGGGATGTTAAAGCACCTATTAAGATCTGAGGATATTATCACGGAGAACCACATATATATACTCACGCTCACATATTCCCTCAGTTCCTTCATCAGAAACAAAACCTTATTGTTAGAAGGCTTACTGATTTCACTAAGTAACAATTATAATGTTCTTGTGACTGCACACTAGTAATACCTTTAGGGATATCATGTTCTAGGTTGTCCAGAAAGTCTAAGGAAGGGTCCAAGTCAGCTTTCTCCAGAAGGCTCTTGTTCTTTAATTCTATAGGCTCCGCAAAGTGGAAGTAGGAAGTGAGCTTCTTGGCATCTGCCAGAGTCAATCCTGAGAAGAGGCAGATGGGGATGGTCAGTCACGTTAAAAGTCGCTGGCTCTCCATTTCTTCCAAGCAGCACTAGGATTTACAGGAATACAAGGCGGAATTGTGGAATGTCCCAAGCCCAGCCCCAAGAGGAAGGAGCAAGTCAAGTCCCCTGTCCCCAATCTCCATTCCCTAATGTTCTGACTATAACTAAGTCTTCCATGCCAACCTGGTTGAAATCAAGGCCATGGACACTGTAGTGGCCAGGCAAGGGAAAAGATTCAGGAGCCAGAGCAACAGTATGTGACAAGCTGTTCTAGCAACAAGAAATTGTGGGTCAGCTACTTAGTTGTACAAAACTTCATAAAGCCATACCATTGGGCAATGTCCAGGGGAGCAGTCATTGATCTTTCCCTAAAGAAACAGGCAAAGAGTTATAGATGATTCCCAAGAATGTGCCATATTATAACCTTGAGACTTCACACCCATGCCTCCCTCTTATGCTCTCCTTCAAGGTAAAAGAAGTAAAAGTAGGGGTAGCGAGGTGACTCAATGGATTGAGAGCCAGGCCTAGAGTCTACAGATCTTGGGTTCAAATTTGGCCTCAGATACTGTGTGACCTTGGGCAAATCACTTAACCCCCATTGCCTAGCTCTTTCATAGTATTAAGTCTAACACAGAAAGTGAGGGTTTTTTTAAATAATAAAAGAAATAAAGACCACTTTGGGGGACTTACCTTCAAATGTCCTATTGACATGGACAGGTCCAAAGGGGGTCTTGAAGAAGGCTCCACGGGGAATGATGGCCACTGCCTTATCAATCTGATCAATGACTGACACTAGTCGAGATTCCTCCTTGATTTGGACCTAAAGAAATAATGTGAAAAGTACTAGGCCATGGGCCTGGGGACCCAACCCTTCCTTCTCCCCTCACCAGCTGTCCTAGATAGACTAGGATGTAGGCCATTCAATGATAGAGTGATTGGAAATCAGATCTATATACTGTGAGTACCAGACCATCTCATGGGATAAAGACCTAAGAAAAAACCAGACTACTCGGGCCCCTTTTCATATATTGTTCCCTATCGTTCCTCATATTTTAATATGTAAAAGCTGGTTAAAATAAACATTGAGGTAAGCCTTGATCAGTATAAACAAGAATGCAGATATTAGGAAGAGCAATAGAGGAGTGGCAGGGAGAAGGCAAAAAGCAAAGAGCAGATGACATTAGGCAGCCTGAATGATTGGCAAGGAAGAAAGGAGGCCATCAGACAGCCAGCAGTCCTGCTGATGCTATGTAAGCAATGATGGACAAAAGAGATGTCTGTCGATTGTATCTTAGGGCACTGGATGCCCTTTGTTTTATACCTGCTGGCACCAAGTCTTCAAGAGCATTCCATATCTTCCTCCTTTGGCCCCACTCATTTCAGAGTTCTAGCTGTCTCCTTCCAATAGGAGGTTCAAATTCAACTCAACAGATATTTAGTAATTGGTATTAAGAGCTAGGTTGGGGGGAAAGGAAAATACAAAGACAATAAAGTCCCTCTCCTTGAATTTTAATGGAGAGATATGAAATAAGACTATAATATAGTGAATGATGGGGGCATGGAAGGTTACGAGGTGAAGGTGGGGGGGGGGGCACATGAGCTGAGCCTTAAGGGAAATAAGAGTTCAAAGAAATGGAGATAAAGAAGGAATATTAAAGAGATCTAAAACAGGAGGAAAGGATCAGTTTGTACAAAAAGTTATTGCAACTCTCCTTGTTGTGGCAAAGAATTGAAAACTGAGGTTTTGTCTACCAATTGGGGAACGACTGAACAAGTTGTAGCATATGCTAGTTATGGAATATTATTGTGCTATAAGAAATAATGAGCAGGATGATTTCAGAAAAAGCTGGAAAGACCTATATGAACTGATACAAGGTGAAGTGAGCAGAACCAGAAATGTTCTACACGTGGCCAGCAATATTTCTTGATGAACAACTAGGAGTGACCCAGTTATTCTCAGCAATGCAGTGATCTAAGACAGTCCCAGAGACTAATGATGAAAAATGCCATCTGCCATCCAAGAGAGGTAAGGGATTCTGAATGCAGACTGAAATGTTTTTATACTTCATTTTCTTTCTTCTTTTTTCTATTCCATTTGAGATCTCTCCCATAAAACGACTAATATAGAAAAAGGTTTTATATGATTACATATGTAAAATCTATATCAGATTGTTTACCATCTCAGGAAGGGGGGAGGGCAAGGAGAGAAGGTTAGAAGAAGGAAAAAATTTGGAACTCAAAACTTTTTCTAAATGAATGTCAAAAAATTTTGTTTTTATATGTAATAGGGGAAAAAATAAAATATTATTTAAAATAAAAAGATAGCATTTTTCATCTTGAATCTCTGGAACTGTCTTGATTCCTATTCCCTCCATTCTCCCTCCCCCCGCCCCAGTCATCCTTTCTCTTTCTCTCTAATCTTTAATAATGGCTTCTCTCTGTTGCCTACAAATATACCTGTCTCTCTAACTCTTTAAAAAAAAAAAAAAACAAACCTCAAACTATCACCCATCCTATATCTTCCTCCCTTTCACAGCCTAACTTCTAGAAGAAGCTGGCTACATCCATTGCCTTTAGCACCCTTAATTTCCTCCAAACTTTCAATCATCTGAAACCAATGATCTTTTAAGGCCTTTTCTCACACTTAATACTTCTCAACTTTGCACTTGACACTCTTTGTAAAATTCTAGATACTCTTCTCCCTTGAGAGGTCTCTTCCTGTCTATGGTACTATCAGATTTGGGAGCCCTGGCTTTCAGGTTGTTTGTTCGTTTTGTTTTGTTTTTTCAGGTAATGGTCTGGCTGTGGAAGATTGAGATTTCCATGATGAGGGAGAATGGGCTGACCAAAAGGAAAAAGGTCAGAAAGATGTGTGCACAGCAAAAGAAACATTTTACTTGCACTATCGCTTTAGAGAAGTTGCTATGTACTAAGAAGAGAAGATAGGATGAAAGGCAAGGGAGATGGCAAATCAGGAATTATCCTTTCTTCCCAATTTAGTGGCAGGAGTCCCATCCATCCCTTTCTCTCCATTCACATTGCCACCACCATATCCCTTAGAACCTCTAATTGCCTAGACTATGGCAAGAGGCTACTAATTTGTCTTCCAGTATCCAGTCTCTCCCTCTCTGAAGCTCTGATGCTCCATCTGAGGATGTTCTGCATAGCTGCCAAATTGATAATAACTAAACACAGGTCTGGCCATATCTCTCAAATCCCTTCCTATTGTCTTAAAGATAACACATAGACTTTCCTCTGTTTGTAATTTAAAGTCCATCAACCTACCTAGCCAGGCTTATTACCAGACTCTCCTTCACACATTCCTCCCATCCAGCCCAACTATCCTGCCTGCTCTTTTCTTTCTATAGGATATTCCATCTCAGGGCCTTAGCAAGGACCATCTTCCACTGCTGGAATGCACTCCTTGCTTACTTCTACCTTTAAGGATCTTTAGCTCCAGGGGGCAGCTAGATGGCTCTGTGGATTGAGAGCCAGGCCTAGAGATCAGAAGTCCCGAGTTCAAATCTGGATCGGACATTCCTAGCTGTGTGACCCTGGGCAAGTCACTTAACCCCCATTGCCTAGCCCTTACCACTCTTCTGCCTTGTAACCAATATATAGTGTTGATTCAAAGGCAAAAGGGTTTAAAAAGAAATCCCTAGCTTCCCAGAACTGTTGAAGACTGCAGATCAAAACATACTATTCTTCACTTGATTTCCTTCGCAAGCTTTTTATTAGATATGTGCCATGGGATACGTGATACAACATGGAGAATATGGAAATATGTACTGTACGAAAGCAGATATAACCTATATCTTGGGGATATCACCTTGGGGAGTGGGTGAGGGAGGGAGAGAGAAAATCTGAATCACAAACTGTCAGAAAACAATTGTCAAAAATTGCTTCTACATGTAACTGAAGAAAAAAATCTAATAATAATAAAAAATAATCCTTAGCTTCCTTCAAGACCTCCCTCCTCCTTAGTGCCTGTCCCTGTGTCCCCAGCCACTAGTACCCTTCTCCCAAAACGTTCCCTGGGATTTGGTAAGCATAGATCTGTCTACATATGTATACATTTGTCTCCCCCAATAAAATGTTAGCTCCTAGTAGGGAGTTCTAGTAAGTTCCTCATAGACATAGAGTAACCTCTTAATAAACATTAGGTTAAATGAATGAATAATGAACTGCTGTAACCAGAATCCTATGGCCCTTGACACACAAATGCATTAGAGTCTCATAATGGCAGCTCGCCCTTCATGGGAGCTCTATGGAGTTGCTTCATGTATCCCAAAAGAAAAGGCAAAAGGAACCACCTGGAAAAAAGTTTTGAAAGGCAGCTGTGGCTCAGTGGGCTGGAGTCAGAAGGACCTGAGTTCAAACCCAACCTCAGATATGTCCTGGCTTTGGGATCTTGGACAAGTCACTTAACCTCTGATTGCCTGACAATCTAGTGGAGAAGGAAATGGTAGAGCACTCCAGTATCCTCATAGAGAAAACCCCACAGATAGCTAGGATCAATGGGGTCAGGAGAAGTCAGATGTGACTGAATCACCACAACAATGGACAAGGTCAGGCTTCCCTGAGGTCCATGTCTAGATATGGAGAGTAACTCTGGCAGCCCCTGCTTGAAAAAGGAGACCAGAAAGGCAGGAGCCATTGGGAAGAGGCAAGCCTGGGGGCAGGGGAGAGACATCACAAGGGCTGCTTAGAGCAATGTCACGACAGGGCCTTGCATCCAGGATTCTTGATGGAATCCGCTGAGCCCCAAATCAAGGTAAATCAGCCAATTCTGGTTTGCCCGATGTGTGGGGGAAGCTCCATACTATGGCAGAGAGCACATGAAAAGGAGACTACACTAAAGATGTGACAGATGATCCCCTCACACTCTGAGAGACAGTGTCCATGGAAAGCCTCCCAAGTTCTCCATGGAAATGTTCTGTCCCATGATCAAATGTAATCTACTTTGCTACTAGCATCAGTGCAATGATCCAGGACAACGCTGAGGGACTTATGAGAAAGAACACTATCCACATCCTGAGAAAGAACTGTGGGAGCAGAAATGCAGAAGAAAATTTATTGTTTGTTTCTATGGGTATAGGATTTGGGGTTTGGGTTTTTAAAAGATCACTCTATTACAAAAATGAGTAATATAGAAATAGGTTTTGAACAATGATACATGTACACCCAGTAGAATTACTTGTCAGCTCCAGGAGGTAGGGAGAGAAGAAGGGAGAGAGAAAACACGAATCATGTAACCATGGGAAAAAATTTTTTTTAATTATATTAAAAAAAAAAAAAAAAGAAATGTTCTATCCCATCTACCACTCAGGGAAGGAGCGTCAATCCACTCAGGTGGTGCATGGGTTACTTATTATATTATTATTTATATTATTATATGTTGTATATAATATATATTATCTATATTCCCCCCCCCAAAAAAATTAAATGCTTTTACTGTTAGTGACTTTGACACAGTCTGTAAATAGGAATTGTTGTACTGGATGGCAGCTAGGGCCATGATTTTTTATAAATGATTGCTCCCAAACCACCAAAGCACCCAGAGGAAGCTTTGGGGGCTCCGGAGCCACTATTGTCAGGGACCTAGTTGTTCAAAGAGTTTAAACTGTGTTAGGTAAGCAATGAGACTATGGAAAATATAGCATAGGTGGATAGAGTGCTGGGCCTGGAGTTAGGCAGTCCTGAGTTCAAATCCAGACTTGGATATTCACTAGCTACATGACCCTAGGCAAGTCACTTAACCCTGTTTGCCTTTAAAATTTAAAAACAAAAACAAAAATGGAACAAAAGTCCCAGAGCAGATGCTATCCCACTGCATAGCTCACTTCCTAGGAACAGTCTCCCCTCCTCTAGCCCTTCCCCTATTTCTCACTTACCACCACCTCATCTTCATATGTCCTGTCTCCTTCAGTCATGCGTTGCATCTCAACATGCTCATACTCATGCGAAGGGTCCCCCATGAAGCGGCCCTTCACCACGGATGTCTGGGTCACCATCTCTTCTGTCGCTGGTGGCAAGAGGCTCCATTCCATGCAGTTCAAACTGTCAATGACACCCACACCCAGAAATTAAGAGTTCCACATACAAGCCACACAGACGCTTTACAGTATACAAACTGTTTTGTTTTTCCACAGCAGTTTTAAGTGCCCGAGTATTATCCCCATCTTTATATGTCAGGAAAATGAGGGTCAGACAAATAAAGGTAACTGTGGAGGTAACACAATGAGTAGTAAAGCTGATGTCTAGTCCAGAGCTTGTTCCATGACAACACAGCCTTCTCTCCATGGTTCTGAGCTTGAGGCACCCTTCTTCAAGGTCTCCAGAAACTTTGCTCAAACCTTTCCCTGCCTTATCTCCTCTTCTCTCATCTCCTGACTAGAAAAATTTAAACAAACAAAAAAAATCCATTCCTCAGGCAGTAAAGTCAATAAACACTTATTAAGACTGGCCTAAGTAGTAGATACAAAGTGAGGCAAAAGATAGTTCCTGCCTTCAAGTACCTAACAGTCTATTTGGGGAGGCAGTAAGCAAATAGCTAAGGACAAACAAACTGTAGAGAGAATAAATTGGAGATAATTGGCAGGGAGAATGCACAAGAATTAAGGGAGTGAGTAGAACCAGGAGAATAATCCACACAGTAATGGCAATATTGTAAAGATAATCAAACTATGAAAGACTTAGTAACTCAGACTAATACAATTGTTATTCTGTCGTGTCTGACTTCATGACCCCATTGGGGGTTTGCTTGAGAGACACTGGACTGGTTGCCATTTCCTTTTCCAGGTCATTTAACAAATGAGGAAACTGAGGCAAACAGAGTAAAGTGACTTGCCCAGGGTCACCCAGCTAATGAATATCTGAGGCCAGATTTGAACTTAGTTCTTCTTGACTCCAGGCCCTATGCTCTTTGACACCTAGGTGCCTAGCTGATCAATACAGTGATCTACCACAATTCCAAAGGATTCATGAAGTAAAATGTTAACCATCTCCAGAGAGAATTCATGTACTCATTTTTTTCTTTAATTTTTCTTGCTCCTCTCCAGAACATAACTAATGTGGGAATGTGTTTTACATTGCATTATATGCATATAAACACACACATATACACACATATATAATGTATAATGGGTACTACCTCTTGCTTTCAAATGGGTGAGGGAGGGATAGAAATTGAAGAGAATATGGATTTGGAAATTAAAATAAAATATAAACAGGAAGAAAAAAGGGGAAAGAAGGAAGGAAGGGAGAGAGGGAGGGAGGGAAAAAAGGAGGGAGGAAAGAAGAGAGAGAGGAGCTAGGGAAGTCACAAGTTGGATATGAGAGAAAAATTCCAGGCACAAGGGACATGAAAATTCTTGGAGTTGAGAGATGGAGAGTCTTGTGGAAGGAATATAGATCCAAGTGTCCATAGGAGAGTGTAAAGTATATGAAGACTGGAAAAATAAGGAGGGGCCAGATTGCAAAGGACTTTGAATGCCAAACGAAATTTTGTATTTAATTCTGAAGATGACAGGAAGCCACTGGAGTTTACTGAGTAGGGGAGTGCCATGGCCAGATTCTCATTTTAGGAAGCTCCTCACTTCCTTCAATGTATCATTTTCTTCATTGGTCCATCTATGCCCAAGTACCCCAAACAAGCTCTCTTGTAGAGTAGAGGGTTTCCCTATTACTGAAACTGTTTAAGGGACATCCAACCATCCTTCAAGAATGTTGGATTAGGTGATTTCTAAGATTCCTTCCAATTCTAAAATTCTATAGTTCTATAATCTACTTCCCCCAACTCAACCCCAAACTCTCTCCTTTTCCCAAATTCCATCCATACACCACCTGCAAGGTTGTCTACTGTAAGTCCTCGGTTTTCACGATGTGTCCTACTCCGGCCACACTGTACTTGTCTCTCTCCCACAATCTTCCCTACCTCTCTCTAAGCTCTGATGGATACTTTACCCAATCTCTCGCCCTCCCTTTCTCCCTGATCCCTTCCTCCCTTCCTCTCTTCTTTCTTTCCTCTTCCTTCTCTCCCTCCTTCCTCCTTCTCTCTCTACATCCCCTTCTCCCTATCCTCCACACTCTAAGCATCCCTTCTCCCAGCACCTCCACACTCTAAGCATCCCTTCTCCCAGCACCTCCACTCAGACCGCTCCATTCCTTCCTCTATTAGATTTCACTTCCTAAGAAGCTACTACCTACTCTGCCGCTCTACCCCTTTTCTGACCACATCCACTCAAGAAGAGAGTTCTTTACTTTCCCAGGTCCCGAGCCCTTTCATTCCACGCCCCTAGGGAATCTCTTCTTCCAGGTCCTGCTCCTATCCCTCCTAGGTTCCACTCTCTCTAATCTCATTTCATTCAAGGCACAGAAACAGAGACCCGAGTTTAAATCTGGCCTCGCACTTACTAGCTTTGTAATCCTGCATAAATCAACCTCTGTTTGCTTCCGTTTCCTCATCTATAAAATGGGGGTAATAACAGCACTTATCTTGCAGGGCATAAATGATATATGTAAGACGTGTTTATTATCACAATCCCTGGCACATAATAGGCGCTTAATAAATGCTTTCCTCTCGCTCCCGTTGGTCCCGCCCACTATTCTTCCTTGGCCCCACCTTCTTCGTTTATTCTATTTCTCCCTTTGACCCTGCCCCTAGGGACTCCTCTCCAGGCTCCGCTTCCTTTCTGTCTCAATGCCTTTCCTTCCTTTGCCCCCCCCCAGGGAAACCCCAATCTTCTAGGGCCCACCCCCACCTTTTCCTCACTACCCAAAGCCACACCCCCAAGGAAAACTCCCTTCCTAGCCCCGTCCCAATCCTTTCGTGGTCTTTCCCCCCTCTTCATCTCTCCAGGCTCTGCCTTCTCCCAGCCTCATTTCAGCCCCATCCTTGGCCCGGGCCCCTGGGGGAAGCCCTCTCTGGCCCCGCCCCCTACCTGTACAAGCTTTTCCGCTCCCCCAGCTGGTCCGGGCCCAAGCCCTGTGCGATGTAGTAGTCAGCGACCAGGCCGAGGATCCGGCCCCAGAATAGCACCCGATCGTAGCGGTAGTCGCGTTTAACGAGAAGCAGAGAGGTGAGCAGCGAGGCCCGACGGTCCGGGCTTAAACCCTGCCCGCTGCCTGATGCCAGCTCCAAGGAAAGCAATAGGCTTTCGGAATCCATGGCTCGGATTAACAGCCCGCCAGTTAACCAGGTGGGAAGCTGTCACTATAGAGACCGGGAAGCTCCGCCCCTCAGCACAGAAAGTCCGGGTTCTCCAACTTACTACTACGCCAATGAGCGCACACTTCCGTCTGTTGCCCCTAGCAACGCGTGGGGAAGGACGGCCTCCGTTGTCATGGAGGCAGTACTATAGTTTCACGATTTTCCCAGATTCCTCAGTCCTTTGCTTAGACTTTGCTCAGGGATGTCCGGGTGAAGGGTTAGGGATGTCTCTTAATTTGAACTCCCTAATACTTTCCACATGGCTCTCCAGATAGACACAGGATGATCAGCATGAATGCTGCCCATAGGAATCATGCCAAAAAATTAGCTTGTGTGGTCCTGGATGAGTCAGTTGAAACTCTGAGCCTGTTTCTTTATATGATGAGGGGATTGGACTCTATATGCCTTCTGAGATCTCTTCCAGGTCTATCATTCTGAGGCTGTAATTGAACACCTCTAGCCAGGTAGGTCTCTCTAACATACCTCCTTTAGAGACCTGAAATTAGAGTCTAAGTCTTTTCTCCTACAATATGTTATACTTTTCTTTGATGGCCAACATCTCCCTCCGTCCTTTTTTGCCTTAGAGTTCATTCCTCACTTGCCATTCCTAGGAGATTGCCAAGCCTAGGAGGGGCTTATTTAAAATGATCCAGGACTCCACATTTAAATTATTTCTGGCCTAGATGTCTCAACATTTTTCACAAGGGAAAAACATTAAAAACTTGGAAGATATCCAGGAAAGTGTGACCACAGCGTTTAGGGGACTGGTGACCATGCCATACAGAGTTCAGTTGAAGGAACTAAGGAACTAAATGCCTAGAGAAGACAGAAGAGAATCATAGTAACTGTCTCTCTTTGGAGGATTGTCATAGGAAGGATTAGATTTGTCCTACATGGCTCCAGAGGGTCAATGGGAGGAAAGCTATCCTATATTTTTATTTGATATAATGATATTCAAAGGAAAGGGAATGCCTCAGAAGGTGAACACCTCAGTAGAGATATCTATACTATAATGTAATATAAAATATAAGAGAGGCTGTATACTAATCTAGACAACCATTTCTCAAGATTCCTTTTCCATGACTTGGACAAGAACATGTTACTACCTCTTCACAAAGGAGTAGCATTTAGATCTAGGGTGTGGATTGAGACATATAGTTTTTGGAAATGGCCAGTGCAAGATTTTGTTTAATTTGACTATACATATTTGTCACAGGAGTTTTGTTTTTCTTTTTCTTTTCAATGTGGGATGGTGGTAGTAGGGAGAGATAGGAGTTTTGTTCCTTGAAAAAAGAATTAAATTTTAAAATAAACAAAACCAGCAGCTTGGACAAGATGAACTTAGGTTCCCACCAGTTTATAGAATACCAAAGAAGGACAACCAACCATCAAAGGAATGAGCAGGATCCCACTGGCTCAGGAGAACCCCATTCCTTGCAGATCCCTATCTTTATTATCAATCATCATTTTAAAAAGGTCTTTTGACCTTAGTTTCTTCTGATGGAAAGGTTTATGAAACATCCCAATCAAAATCTTCTTTGCCCAGCCAAATGGAGCCAGATAATTATTTGTTTTTGACAAACATTGTGTGTCTTCTGTACCAATATAATTTTAACTCCAGAGGCCTATTCTATTAACATCTGAAAAAAAGCCCTTTTTTCTGACCTCATTTGAAGGAAATAATCTTGATTCATCAACAAAGGTACATACCCTAAAAAATGGAGGGTTAAAAGCATGGAAAATATGGAAAATACTCTCTCTCTCTCTCTCTCTCTCTCTGTCTTTCCCTTCTGTCTTACAATACTGTATATTGGTTCAGAAGAGTGTTAAGAGCTAGGCAAATGCAGTTAAGTGACTTGCCCAGGATCAGATAGGAAATGTCTGAAGTCAAATGTGGACCTCCCATCTCTAAGCCTGCCTCTCAAACCACTGAACCACTTGGCTGGCCCCTCTATCTCTTTCAGTAAAGCATGAAGTCCCTTCTGTTAGGAGAATAAGTCCTGCTTAATCACCCCATAGAAAAGTCACATTCTTATGTAATTAAGAAAGGGTGGGAGTGAAGATGCACCCCATCCCATTATGGGTCAAGATTCATTGCTCCTCATGGATGAGATCTGAGAACTCTTGTTAAGAAGTCCAGGATTCAGCCAAAGTATAAGAGTTGCTGCATTTCCTAGCCTGTACAGCAGGTGGAGACAATAAACCAGCTACCCCCAGCTGGGATAAAAGACAAGCCCAGATGTCAGAATGACAAAGGCCAATGAGTTTGAAAAGAAAATGCTAAAATCAACATTCCTACAGACAATGCTGCCACCTAGGGTGGGGCATCAGTGCCAAGGTCATGCATCACTAAGCATCCCTTTCATGGTGGGGCTAACTCCAACTTGATAAAGGACTCAATAGCACATTTGACCCCAGAAAAATTGATCCCACAGGGCACAGGACTCCAGCACATCCTCCAAGCAGACATCTATGGCCTACTGCCAGAAAAAAAATATTACTTAGCACCCCTGGAAATTAATTTTTAAAATTTTAATAGCAATTAATAGGAAAGATAAATGCACCTGTGGCCATCACCACTCCCCTGGATCGCTGCAGCACCCACCAGGGGGCGGTGGCACCCACTTTGGGAATCACTGGTCCAGACTCTCCATCTTGTTTCTTCCTTCTCTCCCTTCCCATCAGCTTACAATAACATCCCCTGACTACTGTTTACAAGACCTGAAGGGGTGTTAATATGAGTTCAACATGAACAAGCTCAGTCCTGGGGTTATATACTTCCTCTTCTATATCTGGGTCTCATTAGCTGTCTCACACCCCAAGCTTTGGGACACTTCTCTGGCTGGCATAATGGATGCAGGGTTCCCCTATTGACCCTAGCTTTCTACAACTTGGCTCTCAGTGCCCTGCTCCCTAAGTAGAGGTACAAAGTTGTCAATAGGTTAATAGGTCCTTGTCCAAGGTACCCAGTTTATGATTAAGGAAAAGCTTATGGGCCAGACAAGATATCCAGGAAAATAATCCCTTAATGAGGTGAGGTGCTGAAAATATCATGTAAAATAATGGGAGTCAGCTCAGTGTAAAAATGTATTACAAACAATGGAGAAGAGGGGAAGGGAGAGAGGAGAAGAAAACTCAATGTACATCTCAGGCATATACACTAATATAGAACATAACGCACATGAGAGCAGCTCTGCATGGAAGAAACATGGGATCATTCAGCAGAAAGGGAGTCTTTCAGCAGGAAAGGTAGGCTCCAGGAAGGGGTACTCCTGATAGAGGGAAGATTATGCTCCAAAGTGCTCTTCTGGGAGGAAGGTTCTTATACTATGATTTTGGATATCCTCCCTAGAGCTGGTTGAATTACATATATCAGGAATCAAGGCAAAACATTATTTGGGGAGTTATCAGGGTGATAAATAAAACAAGTTGGTGGTAGATTATTTGGAGGACACAGTTACTTCCCACCCTCAAAAATATTATTGTTAGTATTTTTCCATGGGTGAGTTCTATAAACTTATAGCCTCCCTTTAAAAAATAAAAGAAACCCACTCTTCTGCCTTGGAACCAGTCCTTGGTATCAATTCTAAGACAGATAGTAAGGGGTTTACCTTCTGTCTTAGAATCAATATTATGTATCAGTCAGTTCCAAAGAAGAGCAGTAAGGACTAGGCAATTGTGATTAAGTGAATTGCCCAGGATCACACAACTAAGATGTATGAAGTCAAATGGAACCCAGGTCTTCCTGACTCCAGGTCTGGCGCTCTATCCACTGTGTTATATAACTGCCCTGATAGCTCCAATTTTTAAGACAGGCAGCTGAAGATAACTCAGCAAAGGGCAGCAGTAAGCAGCAGGGTCAAATGGAAGAATTCCTAGTAGGGCAGCTGCACAAGCAATAATTGCCCCAGCTCTATACATTTCTTTTATATGTTTCCTCTTAGAGTAACATGTGACTTTTGAAGGTTATGTCCTGGTGTGCATTTTCCTTATTTATCTTGTCAAGCTCTTTAATTGTCTTTTTGTTTTCAACTATGTCCTTGGGCTGCTCTAGTGAAAAAGAAATACTAGCTGTGGGCTGTAAACTGTCCCTTCGAATACATGGTAACCAAAGCATGCCTTGAATTTAGGGTTGCTTTTAGGGGGTTAACATTTGACAGGGGCTCAGGACACTTAAGAACTTTGGGAACTTTATTTTTGAAAGCATTTTGCAAACCTTAAAGCACTGTATATGTTGGCTTTTAAATTATTAATCCATCATCAACCCATCTGAATAGGTAACATGATGGGCTGAATTTCTCAAGATGCTAATTAAACACAAAACTTTAAAGTGTCATAAGTCTTTGTTAAAAATACTTCCAGGGGCCAGAATTAAGCAAAACACCTCAGATCTGGCCCATGGCCAACCAATTAGCCAAGAAATAAGGCCCAAGTAACGATTCAGCCCTTGTGACTCACCATTGATGAGAGAAAAGAAAAAATAAAAACACTTAGGTCTAATTAAGGTGGTAGCTGTGACCTGTAAGGCTCTCCCTTGAAAACACATCCCAAATGAGTTTTTATGAGGGTAGGAATTCTATATCAATACTACTACTAACAGGCGCTTACACATTTGTGGTGTTTTTAGGTTGCAAGGCCCTGAGGTATGGCTGCAGAGTGATGGAAGAAAACTAGAACTTAGCCATTCAAGTGAATTGCTATCCCTTCCCAAAATCCAATTGGGGTGGTCATAGACTTATTTCAATGAAGCTATCTCCACTCAAAATACCTGTTTTGGAATTGCTATCAATTCTATGTATGTTTCCTTCTAAATTTAAGTGGTAGCAAGATTTCCTTCTTCAAAAATTGGTTCAGGGCAGCTAGATCACACAGTGAATGAAGTGTCAGACTTTAAGTCAGGAGACCTGAATTCAAATCTAGCCTCAGACACTTCCTAGCTATGTGGCAAGTCACTTAAACCCAACTGCCTAGTCTTTACTGCTCTTCTGTCTCAGAATTGATACCAAGACAAAAAGGTAAAGGTTTTAAAAAAAACTGGAGGCCAAAAATCAAGTAGAGAAAAGCTGGGTGAATTAGTTGACAAGGAATATGACAAAGAATTTATATTCTCCTGGAACAGAGATGGCAAACCTTTTAAATAGCAAGTGCCCAAACTGCAACCCTCACACTGAATATGATTTGCCTCCTTACCCCAGAGAGGGGAGGGAGAAAGCACTCCCATTGGGCTTCTGGGCAGAGGGACAGGTCATATGAGAAATGTCACATGGAAGGGAGAGGGGAGCAGCCCCCTCTGGCACATGTGCCATAGGTTTGCCAACATAGTGGAGGGTCCTATAAGTAAGCAGATAAGAACTTACTTGAGATGTGGGGAGGCCTAACTAGAGAAGATTAGGAGAGGCTTTGGGTAGGGGGGTGGGGGTTGACACTGAGAAAAGCATGGGATGTATTCTAGATGGAAAATGGGAATGAATGGGGCATTTCAGGTGTGGAGGACAATCTTGCCAAGGAAATGAAGGGAGATGGCATGCTGAATTGGGAAATGGAAGGCCAACAGTTAGTTGTTATCTAGAGTGGGTAATAGAGTATAATGGGGAGTAAGCCCAATAGGGTAGGCTAAAGCCAGACTGTGAAGGGCTTTAAATGCCAGGCTGAGGAATTTGTTTTCTTACTAGAGGCAATCAATAAAAAGCCTTTAAAGATTCTTGAGCAGGAGGCAGATGACCAGGTCAGACCTGTGCTTTAAGCTGATTATATCAAATCTGATCTCAGTCACTAACCGTGTGGCCCTGGGTAAGTCACTTAACGCTATTACCTAGCCCTTACCACTCTTTTGCCTTGAAACCAACAGTATCAATTCTAAGACAAAGATATGGGTTTAAAAAAAAAAAAAAAAAAAAAAAGATCGTTCTGGCAGTGATCTGGAGGAAGGGGAGAGGAAAGAAACTTTAGATAGGGAGATGAATTAGAAGACCTATGAAAATTGTCCAAAGTTGGAACTAATGTGGTGATCCTCTGGATTGTCCCAGATTGTAGAGATACTACAGAAGTAGAATGTACAGGGCTTGAGGGGTGACTTCAGGGTTAAACTCTGAGTAGATCAACCAAGGTAAACGGAGGGCTGGTAGTGCCCTTGGCAAAAATAGATAGCAACGCCAAGTCCCTTGAACAGGAAATTTTTGTTTGGTCCTTTCAGTCATATCCCACTCTTCATGATCTCATTTGGGGTTTTCTTGGCAAAGATACTGTAGTGATTTGCCATTTCCTTCTGCAGTTTATTTTATAGCTGGTGAAACTGAGGCAAACACATATAAGTGACTTGCCCAGGGTCACTCAGCTAGGAAGTGTAGGAGGCCAGATTTGAACCTAGGAAGATGAGTCTTCCTGACTTTAGCATTCTATCTACCTTGAAGCCTGGCTGCCCATGAACACAGAACTACAATTGATCATTTTAATGACATAGGGCATGTACCCCTGTATTAGTTTTGCAGTTACAACTACACACACCCAGTGGAGTCATGATCAACACACCCACCTTTCAAAACAATGGGTAATAAATAATGATAATAGCTAGCATTTATGTAGTGCCTACTGTGTGTACCAACTGCTAAGCTAAGCACTTTACAAATATCATTTGATCACTAAAAAATCACAGGTATTAGACTGTAAGTTTCTTGAGGGCAGGGGAATGTATTATTTTTCAGTTTGGTATCTTCCTTTCATGTTCTAAGATACTTGAGAGATGTTTGCTGAATTTTAAGAATATTAGCTGAAGGATTGTCTTCTCATCCATAGGTCTTTTACTTGAAAAGATAGTGGGAAGAGGGGGCAGCTAGGTAGCACAGTGGATAGACTGCCAGGCCTAGAGTTGGGAGGATCTGGGTTCAAATCTAGCCTCAGACTTTTCTGTGTGATCCTGGGTAAATCACTTACCTTGGATTACCTAACCCTTGCTGCAGTTCTGTCTTGGAATTGATACTAAGACAAGGAAGAGGTTTTTTTTTTTTTTTTTAAAAAGCCAAGAAGAGTTGAAGAATCATAGAGCATAGAATGTAAAGAATGGCATCATTTAGTCTTTCGCTGATTTTTTGGTCTTGGGATCCTTTTGTCCTCAAATCTTGAGGATCCCCAAAGAGATTTTGTTCTGTATATTCTATCAATATTTACTATATTGGGAACTAAAACCCTTTAGTACCACTATGATAATAGTTTTGACTTTGTAGAGTTCCTGAAAGTATGGTCTCAGAGACCCCAGACCACATTTTGTGAACCACTGGTCTTATCCCTTCATTTTTTTTTTTTAAGCCCATTCCTTCTGTCTTAGTAACAATTCTAAGTCAGAAGGCCAAGAGCTAAGCAAATGGGGTTAAAGTGATTTGCTCAGAGTCACACAGCTAGGAAGTGTTTAAGGACAGATTTGAACCTAGGTCTTCCCAACTCCAGACTTGGTGCTGTATCCACTGTGTCACCCAGTAGCCCTCAACCCTCTCGTTTTTATAGCTAAAAAATTGAGGTCCAAAGAGTTTAAGTGGCTTACCTAAGGTCCCAAAGCTAGTGCAGCAGCTGAGTAGGGGCAGGTATATGGCTCAATGGATAGAGTTAGGCCTGGAGATGAGAGATCTGGTTCAAATCTGGTCTTAAGATACTTCCTGACTATATGACCCTGGGCAGGTCACTTAACCCCCATTGCTTCTCTTCCTCCCTTTAGAAAACAACCAAGGTGGCCTGTTCTTTCCATTTGGTCTTTATGTATGTTCTTGCCTCTTAGTATAAATAAAAATTAATCTATGAGGTAAAAAAAAGTATTGATTCCAAGAAAGAGTAAAGCAGCTAAGCCATGTCAAAACCCAGGTCTTTTAAGACTTAGGTCTACTGAGATGTAGAATTCCCTGATACACGTTGGAGAAGAGAAAAAAGATAAATAAGCTCTGAAATTCAGTAAAGGTCAATCTAGGAGAAAAAGAACCTGAAACAACAGAGAAAGCAAATACAGTTCCGAAGGGATCAAGGAAGTCATGGTCAGAAAAGGAAAAATAAAAAAGCTCTTGAACAAAATGTCAAAGGATCGCAACAAATGCCAGCTTATCTCTTATCTCTGAGGCTGGCAAGAGTCCTGGAATGTCAGGGATTTGGAAGAACTATGGAGACTGTCTAATACAACTCTTCATTACAGATGAGGAAAGTGAGGTCCAAAAGACTAAGGAAGTGGCTTGCACACAGTCCCATAACCTAGAAATTTATGTTTTGAAGTACTGCTCCATGAGAACATAGAAATCTAGTAACAGGGGCTGCTGAGTGGCTCAGTGGATTAAAAACCAGGCCTAGAGGTAGGAGCTTCTAGATTCAAATCTGACCTCAGACACTTCCTAGCTGTGTAACCCTGGGCAAGTCACTTAACCCCCATGGCCTAGTTCTTAGAATTGATACTAGGGTTTTTTATTAGGAAAATTTTTTAAAAAGAAAGAACCAAGGGTCCTAGGATCACAGGGTGGTCCAGCATCTAACCCTTTCTGTGTGATAGATGTCCATTGTCTGGTGAAGCTTAGGGACCCCTTCTTAGAATGATTCTTTTCAATGCATAAAAGAAAAAGAAAATTAGTTACATTAATAGTTATAAAAAATTTTTTTTAACTTCAAAACCTCTATGTTAAGAACACCTGATCTAGTCCAACCTCATTTTTTAAAATGAGGAAATTGAGGGAAATGAGGAATAGGGAGATTAAATGACAGGCAGTTTGCATTAGAGGCAAAATTTAAACCCATATCCTTTGACTCAAGCCAATGTTTTTCTCACTGTACCCTAATCATGGCTCCTGTGTTAGAGGACTTTAATGGAGGTGACCTTGGGTATTATAATACTATAATGTAAACAACTACCTTACAGTTCTATTTGAGATTCAGAAAGCACTTTTTTCCCCCATAACAATTACAAGCATAATTCCAGTTTTAGATGACAAAACTAACATAGATATGAAATAACCAGACTAGGATTGTAAAACTTAATAATATTAGAGCTAGAACTCAAACAGAGGGTTTCTTGACTCTCAGAGCAAGGCTCATTCCACTACCTTTTTTCTGCCATCACTTTTCTTAGGGTTGTCTGAAACCTTTCCTTTCCATAAAAAGAAATCATATATTTGTACGTACCTCCTGATTCGAGTCTGGGCACAAAAATCCAAAGTTTTTAAGTCCTAGAATCCAGAGTCTATTCTAAACGTTGGGCAGAGAGAAATACTCTAGTGTCCCTCAAATCTATGTTAACAGGGCCTGGCACTCAATTATGCTGGTACCCCCTAAATCTGATGCTGTTTGCTAAAGCCTAATATCTGTCTCCGGTTATTGAACAGGAAGAGCCCTCAGTTGACAAGACTGGCCTAGGAGCCCCCAGGGAAGAGAAAGCAAATGAAAACAAGACACTAAGGTCTGAAAGCCTGGAAAGTCCCTTTAAGCCAATGGATATCCAGGAAAATTTAATATGAATATATTCATTTTTATATACAAGCTTGTTCAGTTACACCTACATCATTTTCACTGGAAAGCAACCACATATAGCTCAGGTCCATCCACGGCTGGGCAAGGTAAGGGCTCTCTATAGAAGCAGCCACCATCCCCATCTCAAACCTTCCCAGCCCCAGTATAGACTGATTGACAAATCCATCACTCTCTAGAAAAAAATCCACCCTTGGATTGGTAGGGAGACCTGGCTGTTCAGTTATCACAAGGTATCTCTATAACGTCACCCCCACCCCATACACTCCTTAAAAGCCCAGTTGGGAGAAAGCACCAAATCCCCAAACAGGACAAATCCTTTTGTTAACAAACTGCAAAGTTATCAAGCAAGTCATGAACCCAGCCCACATTGAACTAGAGAAACCAGCTGTACTATCCAAGAGAGCAAGAAGCCTCTTCATTCACGGAAGCCTTTGAGTGTCACTGGAGCCTGGAACCAGATATAATCATCCCAGGCAGAATCTGGGATGGGGGGACCCCCACAAGACAAAGTCACAGTCAACTTGTGGCCCCGTTTGGGAACCTGATAGTTGAGTTTGGGGCGGAACCAGTCTTCACCACACTCACGATGTCCCTGGGCCATGACAATGGTGCCCATGGCCGGGGCAGCCTTCAATTCACTGAAGGCATCAGCCATGAAGAGGGCACGGAAGAGACGGCGCAGGCAAGCAGATGTGCTAAGGCTCTGCCCCATCCTGCCCAGGGCCAGCCGGGCCAGGTCCAGCTCATAGAACTCCTTGGGGCACAATGCACTGCCCCCAAGAAGGATCAGCACCCGTGGCACTAGCGTCCTGGCAAAGAGGCTCTCCAGGTGGCTCAGAATGCCCTCCAGTTCTAGCAGCGCCTGCTGGAATTTCCTATAGCTTCTCTCGGCCTTCTTCCTCACCATGTCCTCTGCCTGTGGGGTGGTCAAGGAGAGGGAATGAGCATTAATGGCCCATGCTGGGCCTCTTTGATCTATCTCTCCTCCTTCCCTCCCATGCTCTAATACCACCTACTCCAACCTTACTATCCATTACCCAGGGATTAAAAGATCATCAGACTTAAGAGGTGGAAGAGATCTTCGAAGGCTATCTAGTCCAAACCTTTCATCGTTAATTGATGTTAACTGAAGGCCAAAGAGGTTAAGTGAGTGGCCCAAGGTCCTATAGCTCTAAATCAAGCATCCTTTCCACCACTCTTAAGGGACACCGGACACACCTCAAACATCTCTAATTAAACCCTTATCTTCCATCTTAGAATCAATACTGTATATTGGTTCCAAAAAGAGTGATAAGAACTAGGCAATGCGGAGGTTAAGTGACTGACCCAAGGTCACACAGCTAGGAAGTGTCTGAAGCCAGATTTTAATCTAGGACCTTATATCTATAGGATTGGTGCTCTATCCACTGAGTCACTTTTCTACTCCCAAACATCTCAATATTTGTGAAGCCATTATAGAGAAAATGTGTTTACTCATTAACAGTTCCTCAGTACCTCACCTGAATGAGTGGACCAGAGGACTGACTCAATTTCACCTTTGCTCTCATGTGTATATAGTGATGGTGGCATCACAGTATTGTTTACTGGTCCCCCAAAACTCCACCATTGAAAAACAGATACTCTGATTATCTCTGCTGTCCTTCAATTGTCAAGGGAGGTTACTGGACTGTAGCAATCCCATTCTGGGCATTTGCTAGGGCAGTGTCTAGAACAGAACCATATCAAAGCTTTGCCCATTGACAATTATCATCCAAATTATCATCAGAAAGCACGAAACCTCTCATAGTATGTGGTGACCAAATTGTGGCCATTCCTTCCATAACCTCCAAAAGCAAGGGAAGACTCAGAGTGATTGCTTTCTAGACAAGAACTTAAATAATGGACGAGAGTTGAGGCCGAGGGCAAGTAACAAGTTGAGTCATTGGAATGGGTTGTTCCAGCTCTTTCTACATCCTGACACCTCTCCTTTTGATTAGTTTATAACATAAATCATTCTAGGGAGCCTGTTCCCTCATCTGCATCCACCATTAATGAAATCACAAGCTTCTTTAAAAACTATCTTGCTCTAATTCATGTATAACCCAGTGGAATCGTTTGCCAACCCCGGGAGCAGGAGGGAAGAGGGGAAGGACACAGTATGAATCATATCACTTTGGAACACTTAAGTGTAAATTTGTTATTGTAATAAAATAAAGCTAAAACAAAAATAAATAAAAACAAACTATCCTGCTCAGTCTTGGAAACCAAGGGAGGCAATATCTTTGGAAATATTTCTTAACCTGTCAAGTGATACAGAAATATATATAATGAGTGCTATGATTGCACTGAAATAGGTAACTCCCAATGAGGAAACTCTCTCTCCAGTGCAGATGGGCTACATCTTTTCAGCATTTCAAAGTTTTAGAGAGTTGCCTGGTCTGGTCTGCCAAGAAGTTATGGGACTTGGCTGAGGTCACACATGTCAGAGACAGGTCTTGAAGCCAGGTCTGCCTGACTCCAAGGCCACCTCTCCAGTCACTACCACACTGCTTCCTCTTCTATTTGTATTGTCATCACACTGTCCAGTTTAAGGTATGGTACTTGCACAGAAGTTGGATTTAACACTGTGGAGAAGATAGGCCACCTTGTGGAGGGCAATTTCAGTAGAACCGAGGGATCAGAAGTCTGATTATTGGGTGCAATGAAGTGAATAAACAGAAGCAGCAGGAATGGGAGAGGTAAAAGATACCTGAAGAGCCATTTAGATGGACCAACTCATCCCTGAAGGGAATGGCTCACCATAACCACCCCCCCATACCCTGCCCCCAACAAATCATTCATTCATTTATTCATTCATCATTCAGTTTTTATTTGAAAGCCATCAATGAAGGGAAACCTATGGCTTTCTCTTTGCCAAACATTTCCAATTTATTCCCAACAGGCCTGAGGTTAGATCCCACCTCAGCTATTATGACCTTTGGGAATTTTCTCTAAGTCACTGGCCCTCAATGGCCAACATTTCACAATGTGGCATGGTGAGACTAGAATTGCTGCAGAGATATCTTGTTCTAAATTCTATAGTCTTGTTACAGGACAGGTGCCTGGTATGTTCATTTGACTTGAGAAATTAGGCTTTTTGTTACATTCTCATTCCTTCCACTTGAGATATGGTTGCTATTCAGCCAGGCTCTTAGAAACGAGGGAACAGAGTTAGGGGTAGTTCACTAGACACAGAGCTGTTAAATGTCTGAGGCCAAATCTGAATTCATGAAGCTGAGTCTTTTTGACTCCAGGCCTGGGACACTATACCACTTGGAAGCTAGCCTCAGATACTTACTAGCTCAGTGATTCTGGGCAAGTCACTTTACCCTGTTTGCCTCAGTTTCCTCATCTGTAAAACAAACTGGATGGGGCAGCTAGGTGGCTCAGTGGATTGAGAACCAGGCCTAGAGATGGGAGGTCCTGGGTTCAAATCTGACCACAGATATTAATCTGACCACAGATATTTCCTACCTATATGACCCTGGGCAAGTTACTTAATCCCCATTGCCTATCCCTTACCATTCTGCTTTGAAATCAATACACAGTATTGATTCTAAGATGGAAGGTATGGGTTTAAAAAAAAAAAAAAGAACTAGAGAAGGAAATGGCAAACAACTCCAGTATCTTCGTCAAGAAAACTCCAAAATGGGATCACAAAGAGTCAGATACAACTGAAAAATGACTGAACAACATTCAAATGTATAATATATAATTTAATGCAAGTCAATTAGGAATTTTTAAGGTTCAGAGAAGAGTGAAGTCAACAATGCCATAATAGTTAAGATGGTCAATCCAGTATATTCTCTAAGAATTAATGTAATTATCTTCCATGATATAAATGTTCAGAATATAGAGTTGCTTCCACAGGTATTTCAAATTTTAGTTAGAAATTATAGCATCTCAGCCACTTCCCAGCTATGTGACCCTGGGCAAGTCACTTGACCCCCATTGCCCACCCTTACCAATCTTCCACCTATGAGACAATACACCGAAGTACAAGGGTTTAAAAAAAAAAAAAAAAGAAATTATAGCATTTGAGTTGAAAAGGACCTTAGAGGTCATTTAGGAAATTCCTATGTAAATGAGAATCTTCTCTATAACATCCTTGACTAGTTGCTGTTCAACCTCCATTTTGGACATGGTTGTTACTGGAAAAAGAATCAAAGGCTTCTGCCATAAACCTCTCTCTATATACACATTATAGTGTGGTTATATATTTATATTTATGTTTATTGTTTATATTTATATTTATGTTTAATTTATATTTATTATATATTTATGTACAGCCTATAGAAACCCATCTTATTGCTTTAGAGTCACAAAACCTATACCCCTCCCTGCACCTCCTGCTTTTTTTTGCCCTAGACATTACTCATTATCCATAGTTTTGTCCATTAGGCAGCTTAAACATGTATCACATGGAAAGAGACAACTCTTAAGTCGTCTCTTCTTAGACAGGAAGGTATCTGTGACTAGCCTTCCTTGCCTTCATAGGCAGATTTAACAAGTTAAACCAAAGCATGTTTTTTTCCTGGGATTATGATTGGAGAAGTATCCCCAAGAAAATATATGAGGAACTAGGATGGGAAGGAAGGCCATGACTAATGCTATTTGAAGCTGAAATGGGAGCCATTTAGTCTAATTCCCCTCTTCCCACCTTACCCCAGAACAAAGCCCATACTCACCTGGGGAGAGGGCTTAGAGTAGAAGACAGTGAGCTGGTCATAGGGAAGTGGTAGCTGCTGCCTCTGGTACATGATATGCTTTAGGAGTTCACAAGCAAATCGGCAGCAGCCTTCTGAGTTCACAGGTCCTGGAAACACCACCGGGACCAGGGAGTCTCCAGGACAGAGGCGCTCTGGATTGCTGGAAGGGTCATAAGCTGAGGTAGACTCAAGTTGTTCTGTCTGTGGGGCACAGGATTCCTCTGATTCTTCAATTCCTTCCAACTCTGCAAGTTGGGCTAAATGAGAGAATAGTTTAAAAAAAAAAATCAGGTTTAATAGCCATGTTTTATTTTTGTTTTCATTTATTAGAATCTTTCTGTACTTAGTCCATTAATGACCTAACTAATGGTTCAGATCCTGTAGTGTAGAGTCTGTAAACTTGAATCTATCAGTCTTTGACATATACTTCCCCTGACTTGAAAGGAAAGAACAAAGCTCCTGGTCTTTCTCATCTAAGAATAAAATATCTAGGTAGTGGGAGAAGTCAGGCTCAAATGAGATAATTTATGTTAAGTAATTTTTAATTACTTTAACAGTTATTTTACATATGCATACATATATGTACATGTATATACAGATATACATAAAACGTACAGGTATATATTTGAAGGTGAAGTGACCTGCCCAGAGTCACACAGCTGTGTCTAAATCTAGATATGAACTTAGGTCTTCCTGACTCCAAGCCTGGTATTCTATCCACAGCACCACCTAGCTGCTTTATTATATATAATATACATATATACATATATATAACACACACAGGCACATATGTTGTTGTTCATTCATGTCCAACTCATGACCCCATTTTGTGGATTCTTGAACAAAAATACTAATAATGATTTGCCATTTCCTTCCCCAGTTAATCTTACAGATGAAGAATTGAAACAAATAGTGACTTGCTCAGGGTTACATAGCTACTAAGTATCTGAGGCCAGATGAAGATAAGTCTTCCTGACTCCAGGCCAGGCATACTATCCATTGTACTACCTAGCTGCCCAAAGACATACCATGGTTATTATCCTTCATACTCAGAGGACCAAAATGACATCCCTGGTGATGTCTTTTGACCTGAGCATAAATTGGATTTAAGGGAAGCCCAGTTGCACAAGGTCATTAGCCTCACTCTTTCCTCCAGAGTCACTGAGGCCCAGTGGCAAGAAAAGTCCTGAAGGCCTAGGATGAAGTTAGAGGTATTCATGGCTGTTAGAACAAATTATTCTCATCAGCCCCTGGGCTTGGGGTAGACACTTCCCTAACTCACCAACAGGATCTGTTGGTTACACTCAACCTGGTTTAATCAGTTTGCCTGGAAAGTTTTCTGGGATGTGGCTTTTATGAATGCTACAGCTCAGACACTAGCTGTGTGACCCTGGGCAAATCATTTCACAATTTCCTCATTTATAAAATGAGCTGAAGAAGGAAATGGCAAACACTCCAGTATCTTTGCCAAGAAAACATCAAAATGGAGTCACGGAGTAGGAAAAAAACTGAACAACAACAAAAAACGTGTGTATGTATGCTGTACATATATACACACTATATAGTCGAACTATTACTATTAAAGTAATAGTGAAGGGGTGAGAGGAAGAAAACCCACCTTATAAACTTAACTACAAGGTCTGCTAGGTCTGAAGACAAGGAAAAGGTCAGGAGAGTGGAGGGGAATCGGAGAGAAGAGAAATAAAAGGAGGAAGGACTTAAGGGGACTACAGGATTGGATATTACAAAGGGGGTGGGGGAAAGGGTGTTCTGGGCACTGGAGAATACCAGCAGAAAGTTGGGACTTTGACTCCAAGTTGGGGCTATTTAGGAAGAGGGAGAAGTCAGACTAGTAGACCAGAAGAGAATGAAAGCTCCTGGAAGGTAATACCTGTCTTGCTTTTATCCTAGTTTCGCAGTGCACCCCCAGCACCGAGCCTGGCTCAAAGGTGGGGCCTAATAATTATTGCTCGTCGATTGAATGGGTGGACCAGGGAGGGAAAAGCGCTTGACACCAAGTGGCAGCTCAAGAACTGCGCGGTTGGTTTGTTGATTGATTGGATGACTGAGAAGGGAGGCAGAGAAGAGAATATGTAAAGAAAAGGGAGAAGAGGCAGGACTCGGGGCGGGGTGGACATGGGGCGGGAACCGGCACGACCGACCATCTCCCGGGAAAGGGCTGATCCCAAAGCTCCGGGAACGGATTAGTGAGGCTGGGAAGGGACAAGCAGCAACGGCCCGGGCCATAATCATTCCCCGGAGCCGCGTTATCACACGCTTTACCATCATCCGCCGCCTCTTCCGGCCTCGGCTCCGCCATCACAACCTCCTCCCTCCGCCGATCAGTTTGAATGAATCCCTCCTCGCGGGGCACCTTGGGAAACTACTACTTCCGCTTCCGGCGAGTGGAGGGGAGGGGGAAGAGATGAAAAAAGTGGCTGTGCCATCTAAATTTGGGAGCAAGGAGTCCCCTTGCCTAGCTATACCTTCCTCTCTCATTTTCTAATAACGTCCAGTGCTCTCCAGGAACCCCCACATAATGCTTCCTCCCCTAGGAGACCACCCCACAGCTTACTACCTCACAGATACCCCACCCAGGACCACCCTTCCCTCCCTAGGGAACTTGAACAGTACACCCCGAGCCCTCCAGCCACTAGGTCTCCCCCTCCCTTCCCTGACACTGTGGTGACCTATGTAACCCCACCTGGCTTGTCCAGCCTTATCTCTTCGGTCAGTCTGGTCGAGAGGAGGCCAGGAGTATTGACCGATCCCACCCACCACCTCCAATCCCCTCTCCTACCACTAGAAGATCCCAACTAGGAAGGGCAAGAAGATGAGGGAAGGGAAGACTGTCCAAGTACTCATGGGGCAGAGTGGGTCGAGTTATCAGACAAGTGCAGCAGGGTGGCTATCAGCTTATCCTAGCGGTGGAGCGTGGGCCCTAGGGGGACAAAGGAACCTCCCCCTTCCAATTTCATCCTTTATTCTTTTGCCTGCCTTCCTCAACAAGTTTGCCTGGCTCAGTCCCCGCAAGAATTGCAGCAGAAAGGGTCCTTGGCTCCTCTAACTTCTCTGCACCCAATCAGCAAAAGGAGGAAAGGATCCTCTTGTGGAATTCCTGGACCACTGAGGAGGTCTCACTTGGTTAAAGTCAGCTGGTGTTTCGTGGTTCATTTTGCTTTATAGATTTCACTCTTCCAACCCGACAAGATCACAGAAACTGGGGTAGGGGAGGGCCGAGGGGAGAACGATGACCCACAGTCCACCACAATCCTTGCTTTGTGCTGCTAGATCCTCCTGCTCCCCCTCAGAACCCCAGAGAGCAACACCAGAGGTAAGTCACTGTCTCTAACTTGCAGAGAAACGAGTCTAGGTGGAGTGTGTTTATACAGTTCATAGAATGTTAAAGCTGAAAGGGAACTTTAGAGGAAATGGACTAAAGAAGGACTCAATCCATGTCCCAGAGCCAAGACTGCTTTTTGTTTATTATGCACCCACTGTTTGTGCACAGAGGGAAGTGAATACTTTGTGAGTCAGCAGAGGGGCCCAGGAATAGAAACATTGCGTCCTGACTCCTCGCTGCCCACTGAACTAACCACTCGATCATCCTGCCTTCCTGGTAACTCGTTCGTTAGTAACTAGTGCTAGATGTTTGTGCACCAGCTGGCAGCTGGGGCTCTGAAGGGTGGGGATAGTGTTAAGTGCTGACCTGGCTATTTAGTCAAAAGTCAAAAATCCTTCGGGCACTTTGCCAAGTTTCAATTACAGTCGAGTCCCCTCCTCCCCACCCTCACTCCCTCCCCTGCCGCCTTCCTATATCTGATGCAACTAGAGCCTTAGTCCCGCCCCCAGAGGTACTTAGACCCTCCCATAAGCTTAGGTGTTTGGAAATAAACCTTGGTGTTATATTCCATCCTGATTGGTTCGGCTTCAAAACAAAAGGGAGGGAGAGCTGGTCTCTTGTGGGTTGAGGCGGGGCAGGGTAAGCTGTGTTCTACTGCTTTGGTGTATTCTTAGCCCTGGGGCAGATCCGATTGGTTTATAGACCTCGGTACCTCGCGTGGGGAGTATAGAGGTGCCTCAGGCTGCTTAAAACAGCCCGAAGTCATCTAGGAAGGCCCGAAGAGACAGCAATTCAGCTGAGTGGCTCTGGGGCAAAGGAGGCGAAATCATCACAACAATAACAATCATAATTAACCAAACCACGTTCGCCCTCACGCCCACAAGCTCTGAGCTCTGACTCACCCCAAAGGCGTGACTGTGACGGAGGCATAGAGGAGAAACTGAGGCAGACTAGGGCTGCGTACGAGCAGATAGGATTAGATGTTTCAAATTCTATCTGAGACCTCCAAACCACAGGGTCTCGATTCCTAGCCGTGATGACTTCCAGAGCTGGCTTAGGGACCCAGAAGTCCCGAGATCCCTACAGTCTCTTGAGAAGTCAACCCTCTTTTTTATGTAAACCGCTCCCTTCCTACTTTTCCCTCCTGCCTTACTCCCCGCCTAAAAGGGGATCTGGATAGCTAAACACGGTGCTAACCCACTCAGAAGTGTGTCTTCTGTACGTGTGTGTATATGGGCAGAGCCAACTGAATAATTTCTTGGGGGTCCCTCCCTTTGGGAGAACTAAGGAAAAAAAGTCTTGGAGCCCAGGGATAGCTGAAGTGATACTACAATTCCCTCAGTGCCTTGCGCCCAGGAACAAACTCTTTCCCCTCCCCCGGTCGTGATTCGGTTCTTGCGCCGCGGAGCTGGTCGGGAGTTGTAGGATGGCGTCGTGCTCTTTTCTGCGGGTGACCCTACCATTGGGGACTTCGTATCCCGTGGTGCTCCGCGGCTGTTTTCTGACGCTCCCGAAGGGGGTGTGGGGGGGGGGGGAGAGTGGCAAGGGGCGGGGCCTACGCAGGGCTCCGCCCCGCTTCCCTCAGGCTCGGCCCTACGCGGTGGCGGAGGCCGAGTCTCAGACTAGGCAGCCGCAGCGGCGGCGGCGGCGGCGGCAGCAGCAGCGGCGGCGGCGGGGGGGAGGGGCAGGGGCGGGGGGCAGTGGCGGATGGACTCGAGGGTG
>NC_058133.1:276392824-276420127 GCF_016433145.1 Gracilinanus agilis | reverse complement strand
GGGGGGCAGTGGCGGATGGACTCGAGGGTGTCCGAGCTATTCGGCGGCTGCTGCCGGCCCGCTGGAGGTACTGCCGGCAGTGGCGGCGGCGCGGGTGGCGGCAGCGGCGGCTGCGGCGGCGGCGGCGGCGGCCTCAAAACGAGAGGTGGCAGCGGCAACGGCGGGGCCCCGAAGGGGAAGAAGAAGGGCGGAAGGAATCGAGGGGGCAAAGCCAACAACCCCCCATACCTGCCCCCTGAGGTGAGGAGAGGGCCTGGGACTGGGAGCGCACCCTCCCTGTCAGTACCTGCCCCCGGGGGGGGGGGTCGGGGTCCCGGAGGGTCTAAGAGCTCTGCGGCCCTCTCCAGAGCCTGTCCTCTGGAGGGTCAGAGAACACAGCCCCCACCCCCTCCTCCGTGAGAAAGGAGGTCCTGGAAGGTCAGAGAGAACAATCTCCCTCCTGTACCTGCCCCTGTTCCTTGGACTGTCCGAGAAAACAACCCCTCTCCTGTACCTACCCCTGTCCTATGGAAGTCAGAGAGCACCGACTACTTCTTGTACTTGTCCCTTGAAGGGTCCGGGTCAGAAAGCACAGGCCCCTCTTCCCCTGCTGGAAGAGGGTGCTCAAAGGTCAAAGAGCACAGGTGGGTGGAGTTCTGGAGGGTCAGTAAGTACGGGATTACCCCCTTTCTCTCCCCCCCTCCCTGAACCCCAGAGCATTTCAATGAGGGGAGTGCCCATGGAAGAGTAGATTGCACATACTTGTTCTAAGTAGCATCTTGGAGGATCAGAAAGCCCAGACTTAGTCCTGTACCAGTTCTACTGGGAAGGGCAAAAAGAAAACCCCTTATCCTGAACCTCCACTTGTCCCATGGAGGAATAAATAAGAGAGGGGGCAAATAGTGTCCTGTGGGATGTGGGTCCAGTAGAGGTAGAGAGGGTACCTCCTTCAACTTGCTTCATGAAGGCATTCCAGGAGAAGCCAAGAGAATTCCCTCAGTTCTTAACCTCCCCCTGTGAATTGGGTTGGAGTCTCAGGGAAAGGCACTTCACATCCTCCATCTTATCCTGTACCTGGCAGGGGAAGGATTTGAGAGACAGAAAATATATTTTCTATCTACTTGTCCCTATCCCATGAAGGAGAGTTGAGAAAGAGCAGAGGAAACACTTTCCTCCTTCCATTTTATACCTATCCTATGTGGAAATTCAGAGAGGGGGTCAGGGTTCCATTTGGAAGGAGGCATGGGGGGTGGGGGGAAGGGAACATTTCTGTACTCCAAGTTTTGGGACCTTGGTCAGAGAACCCTCTGTCCAAATCCTGAACTTGACCTGTGGGAATAGGGCTGGAACAAGACCAAAAAAATAAAAAATCCCCCAAATCTTTCACCTGCCTTCCACACAAGAAGAGAGGAAACCTGGGGGAAAATACTCCCCCAACCCATTCTGTATAAATAAGTCCCCTGAGGGTTGGGGGTATTAAGGAGAAACTGGGAGCAAACAGCTTTGCAAGTCCCATACCTGCCATTTTGGGGAGGAGACTGATAGGAAGATTAGAGAACTACCCTTGTCTATCCCTTCCCTTTTCTAGCACGTAGCCATTTCCCCAAAGTGAGTTGGTGATCCTGGGGAGAGGGGCGAAAAGAATACCTCTCACTCTAGTGAGGGAAAAAGGGAAGCATATGTATGCCCTGAGTTTCTCCAGTTCCCCACTGCAAAGAAAAAAGTAAATGTGGACAGTCCTCTGCTTAAGTTGGCCCTTTTGGGGCAGGGATGATGGGGTGATAATTGGAACTTTGAGGTGAAGGAGACCCTGGGTCTGGGAAATTCAAAACCGTTATAATCTCTTCCTCAGCAGGTTCTACAAGACTAACCTCTGAGGGGAAAAGTCTGAATTCAATAAACATTTATTATGTACTTAATTGTGTGCTAAGTGCTGGGGGCATTTAATGGCAGTTGTAGAGCACTTGCAGGTTTTGAAAGAACTATATGTATATTCTCATTTTAGCCCAAGAGCTCTGTGATGAGTTATCTTTATATTCCCCCTACAGATGAAGAAACTGAGGTCTAGAGTTATTTGATTAAGTTGTTTGATTATGGTTATACAGCTAATAAGTGTCAGAGATGGAATTTAAACCTAGATCTTACTGACTCCAGGTCAAACACTTCTTGAGAAACTTAGTCTAGCAGGAAATATTACACATGCATACTGTAGTACAACTTTTGCTCTTCTAGCTTTGTCTCAGTACATACTACTTCTTGTCACTAACTTGCTAAATGGTGAGGGAAACTAATTGGGAGATAGAGACAAACCATGAAGATAGAAATGCTAGAAATCTAGGAGACAAAACATTAATGATAATTGGATGTAGTAAGGACTAAGCCCCTGAATCCCTGGGCCAGTTCTAAAAAGAATGGCTTGCCACAACTCAGTAAGCACTTAATTTTTTTTTAACAAATGAACAGAAGAAAGAAGAAAGAGACTCAAAGAAAGGAACACTTAGTCTGGTTCATGAAACCCTGTTGAGGTGAAGATACAGTGAGTGCAGAGTGGAATCTAGGTTAGGTATGAAGATTCTAGAAAAAGGAATTTCTAAGATGGGTCCTCTCTTTCCTCTGTTCCTCAGAGGAAGAAGACATCTTTGGGGGTAGCATTAATGTCTTTTATGACATAAGCTAATTTGGTACATTTCCTTAATTCCTCCAGTACTGCTCAGGGGTCTCTAGGTTTCCAGCATACTTCCTTAGTTTGAACTTTTGTGTTCAAGTGGACAGTGATGAGTTCACTTTCTGGCCCTGAGATAGAAGTTCTTACTCCTCGTGACATCAGTTAAGGGGGTGGAGCAGGAAGTGCTGACAAGCAAAAAGATAGAGATCAGTCTGAGGGTAGAGGAGGCTTTGACCTCTGGGGACATCAGTTTAAGATCTTTCTGGTGGGGAGTAATGAAAGAAAGGAAGGAGGAACTCAGAAACTCTTTTTGTTCTGTCCTTGGCTCATTGGATTACTCCCTGAGGTCTAGCAGGGCAGCCTCTCCAAATGGGGCTGAGTTGGGGCTGGATGAGGGAGTTACCCTGGTCTCTAAGATGCTTCCTGCCTTGGCAAGATGCTGCATTCTGGGCTTCCTGCTGTTTGAAGAGAATAACTTGGAGACTAGGCTGGAGTCCAGGAGAAAAGGGGGAGGGATTAGGGCAGTGTACAGTGACTACCCTGTCTTATGTTTCTTTACAGGCTGAGGATGGAAACATTGAGTATAAGGTGAGTCTTGGGTGAGGGGGATGGGGGCAGGGAGAAATGAGAATTGCACCTGACCTTTGTGAGATTCCATCCCCAAGTTTCTCCTGAGTCTCTAGCTCTTTAGGGAAACAGGGGCCAGAATAGATTGTCTTAGAAGGGGCTGGATTGATTCCTAGGGTGGAGACACAGGGCTAGGTAGCACCTAGATTAAATTTCCACAGATTAAATTATTCTCAGTAATCTATAGGGAAGTAGATGGCCCTGATCCTTCTTAGGGCAAATAAGAGTGTATGTGTGACTTCACCTTCATATCTCTGTTTCCCAGTTGAAGCTGGTAAACCCATCCCAATATCGCTTTGAACACCTGGTGACACAGATGAAATGGCGGCTTCAGGAAGGCCGGGGCGAGGCTGTCTATCAGATTGGGGTGGAGGACAATGGGCTATTGGTGGGGCTGGCTGATGAGGAGATGCGGGCATCCCTCAAGACCCTGCACCGGATGGCTGAGAAGTATGTCCCCTTCTCCACTCTCCTTCCTTCCTACAGCACTTTTTCTGATAGCACTTCCCTGCTTTGCCCTTTCCCTAGGGGATTATGGTTGGGCTTCCCCATACCTGTCTTTTGGTTAAGACTCAGTGCCAGAGGTGGGGAGAGATTGAAGTTCTAGGGCCTGCTTCAGGGGATTCAGATTTGTGGCCTCAGCTTTGAGCCTTTTGAAGAGGTGGGAAAGGCCATGGTAAGATGGAAAGTGAGAAGAGGGAGAAGAGAGCTATGAGTGATAGAGGATTTGAAGAAGAAAGCATCTGGCCAGTCCAGATGAGAGAGGCAGGGGAAGGCAGATGGCACTGGCAGGCTGGGATGGGGGTTCCTCTGGCCTGGGAGTAGGGACTGATCTTGCTGTGCACAGGGTTGGGGCAGACATCACAGTTCTTCGGGAGCGAGAGGTGGATTACGATAGCGATGTTCCTCGAAAGATCACTGAGGTGTTGGTGCGCAAGGTCCCTGACAACCAGCAGGTAAAGCCTGGTCCCCATATATGCCTCCCTCCACACAGACACAAACACATGTCATCCCCATCCTGGGACCTTCTCCTGGGGTCCAACCTTCTTTGGGTGGCTCACTCCTTCCTTGTTGCACCAGGAGACTTTATCTCCTGTCCCAGAAATGAAGACGAGAGGGAGGATCCCTGACCTTGAGTGTATTTCTTCACAGTTCTTGGACCTTCGAGTGGCTGTCCTGGGCAATGTGGACTCTGGGAAGTCAACTCTCCTCGGGGTGCTGACTCAGGGGGAGCTGGACAATGGGCGGGGCAGGGCCCGGCTCAATCTTTTCCGTCACCTACATGAGATCCAATCTGGTCGGACTTCCAGCATCAGCTTTGAGATCCTCGGCTTTAACAGCAGGGGAGAGGTATGCAGAGAGAAAGAGTCATGATGGGTCATGGTGCTGGGGAAGGACTGGGAGGCAGTAAAGCATTATGACAGCCTTTAAGATGGTGAAGAAGAGATGCTCTTTCAAATGAAAGGATATTTGGGTGGGCTCCATGCAGCTCAGCCCCAAATAGGAGGAAGGGTTAGGGCGAGCTAGCAGGAGGTGCTAATAAGAGGGCTGGTCCAGGTGGTGAACTACAGCGACTCCAGGACAGCAGAGCAGATCTGTGAGAGCAGCTCCAAGATGATCACCTTCATTGACCTGGCAGGACACCACAAGTACCTACGCACCACCATCTTTGGCCTGACCTCCTACTGTCCTGACTGTGCCCTTCTTCTAGTCAGTGCAAATACTGGCATTGGTGAGCACTTTCTGGGGTATCATAGCCTGCAAATGTTCAGACACTCTGGACGTCTTTAAAGGAGGCAGGTAGGTAACATAGTAGGTAGAGAACTGGACTTAGAATCAGGAAGAGCTGAGTTCAAATCCTGACTCAGACATTTACTAGCCATGTGATCCTGGGCAGGTCACTTAACCTCTCTGCCTCAGTTTCCTCATATGTAAAAATGAGGGCATTGTACTCAATAGCCTCCAAGGCCCCTTCCTAATCTAAATCTTTATTCTTATGCTAGATTGCATAGTGAATAAGAACCCTGGGCCTGAAGTTAAGAAAAGCTCCAAGTTCATATTTGATCTGAGAAACTACTTAGTTATGTGATTCTGGGCAAGTCACTTATCTTTTGTTTGCCTGTTTCCTCAACCATAAAATGGGGATGATAATAGCACCTACTTCATAGATTTGTTGTGAGGATCAAATCAGATATTTGTAAAGCACTTAGCACAGTTCCTGGCACATATTAGGGTGCATATAAATGCTTAGTCCCTTCCTTTCCCCTCTGATTCATTTCCTTTTCTCCCTTTTCTAATTCTTTTTACCCCTTACTTCTTTGTTGCAGCGGGTACCACACGGGAGCATCTGGGACTGGCCCTAGCCCTGAAAGTGCCCTTCTTCATTGTTATCAGCAAGGTGGACCTATGCTCAAAGGCCACAGTGGAAAGGACAGTGCGACAGCTAGAAAGGGTCCTTAAGCAGCCTGGATGCCACAAACTCCCCCTTTTGGTCACTTCTGATGATGATGCTGTCACTGCTGCCCAACAGTTTGCCCAGTCACCCAAGTAAGCTGCAACCCTGCCAATTCAGAACAGATCACCAGAAACATTACCTCCCCTTCCTCCCATTTTCTTACCCCTAATCTCTGCTAGAGAGACCAATTCTGATTCAATCTAATGGGTTCTTCAGAATCCGGTGTACTCCCATAAGTCATCCCCTTTCTAATATGCCAGTACCTCTAAGACAATGCTAACCCCAAAGCTACCTTGACCTGGTCTAGGATCCCAGGAGATGAAATGATATCTGTACTTGAACATTTCTTCACATGCTTTCTACTCCAGAGGAGGCTTTAGAAACCCTGCTCCCAGAACTGTCTTAAAGATGGAGCTAGGATGACAATAAAACCTCAACATTTTGGTTAGTAAGGTCCTGAGACTAGCCTGTGAAATTCCACAGATGGCCTCTACCCTAGGGACCTTTCTTATCTAACCATTCCATACCTCTCCCTACAGTGTCACCCCCATCTTCACATTGTCTAGTGTGTCTGGGGAAAGCCTGGACCTGCTCAAAGTCTTTCTCAACATCTTGCCACCACTCACCAATAGCAAAGAGCAGGAAGAGCTCATGCAGCAACTGACTGAGTTCCAGGTAAGAGATGGGCTGGGGTAGGGCAGGGAGCTGGGAAAAGTTTGGCTTGAACCACTTGCCTTGAAGCTGACCCTCAGGGTCTATCCAGAAGTCTAGGAACCTCCTGGGCCTCCTAGGCCACCCACTGATGGTGTCCTCTTTGGTCTCAGGTGGATGAAATCTACACGGTGCCAGAGGTGGGGACTGTTGTTGGAGGGACACTTTCCAGGTGACTCCCTTGTTGGGGGAGATTTTGTTAGAGGGTTCCCTCCACATGATGGCATCAGGCTCCAAAGGAGGTAAATCCCTACCTCCCTACTGGGAAGCTGAGCAGACCCCATCCAAAGGAACTGACTGACTTGAAGAATCTTATGCCTTCATTGTCAGAAGTGCTGGAGATAACCAGCCTGATGCTATATGTGGGAAGGAACAGCGTTCCTATCTGCTGGGAATCACACTCTAGGATAATTAACTGTCCTGGACCCCTGGGATAAAGTATGGGTGCTTGGGCCCTGGGAAAATATCCATGCCCCACCTAACTAGATCTAACTTAGAAAGGGAAGACAAAAGAGTGACATTACTGGGATCTAGCTTTGAGTCAGAAGACACAGGCTAGAGGATGATAGGGCCAGCAAAAGGTCCACACTCTTAATGTTTCAGAAAACTCTTGATCATGAAACAGTAATGTTCTAGTCAGTTAGCATTTTCTATTCTTTGGGATGGATTTCCCTTCTTCCCCTCAGAATCTGAACTCTGAGCAAGGAGGAGGCAGCTCCCCAGCTTTGAATCAGGAGCTCTTTCCCAAGTAATCCTGGTCTCCTCAGGACAATAAGGCTTTGTAATAAAAGGAGTTTAGGTGGGGAGGGTACAGTGTAGGAGGTAGGCAAGGGGTCCAGGCTAACCCTGTACAATCCCTGCTCTGGACTACAGTGGGATCTGCCGTGAGGGGGACCAGCTGGTGGTTGGTCCCACAGATGATGGACGCTTCCTGGAGTTGAAGGTGTGCAGCATCCAACGTAACCGCTCAGCCTGCCGAGTGCTTCGAGCTGGCCAGGCAGCCACACTGGCCCTTGGGGATTTTGACCGCGCTCTTCTTCGAAAGGTGAGCTGGGTGATGAGGTAGGAAGAATACAGAAAGAGCCTTATGGGTAGACTAGTGATAGAACTATTAGGAAAATGCTTTCAAAGTATTTTCAGTAGCAACCTATGTCCAGAGCCCTAATCTTCTCCATTACTGCAGAAGCACAAAAGAAACAGTTCCCACTCTTTTGAATCCCACAGTGAAGGTTCACAGACAGGACCCCCCCACAGATGAAAAGGGCTTAGGAACACTGATAATCAGTATATACACCCAGAAAAATATTAAGCTAAATTTACTATGTATATAGAACATTGTGCTTAGAAACCAGATGGGAGTCATCCAGAATGAAATTAAACATGCCTCCCTTATAGTCCCTTATATGGGGCTACTTTACTGTCTGATGGGGATTAAGACCCAAATATGGAACCATATAATATATTGCATGATAAATGAAATACAAAACAAAGTACTATGTCAGGACTGATGGGCAAATGTCATTATTAACCAGGAGATTAGGGAAAACTTTATGGAGGAAATGGCATTTGACTTGACCTTTAATGGAAATGGCAACAAGTTATGATAGAGGGAAAAGGACACTCCAGGTATAGGGAATATCATAAACAAAAGCACAGATGGGAGTGGGCAAGCAGTCTTCAGGGATGCAGAGAGAAATTCAAGATGACCAGATTATAGAATGCATGGAGAGAAGCAATAGGAACTCACTAAAGATTTGTGAGCAGAGGAGTGACATGCCCAAATCTAAGAGATTAATCTGGTGTGAAGGATGAATTGAAGGGAAAAGAGATTTCAACAAGTGTGAAATGATATAATACAGAATGTCCTCTTACTGACCTAAACCCTAAAAGTGCAGAGTGTAAAGAAGTGATTAGAATGAAGAGATAGGAAAGTTTCCCATAACAGGTGAGTTTTAAGCAGTAAGATTCTAAAATCTCAAGTTGAGCCTTAGGGAAAGGGAGATATGCAGTGGGAGGGCATAATTTGGAGTCTGTCCCACCTGGGTCTGGATGACCTCTGCCTCTACAGGGCATGGTGATGGTGAGCCCTGAGATGAACCCCACTATCTGCTCAGTGTTTGAGGCAGAGATTGTCCTACTGTTCCATGCCACCACCTTCCGGCGTGGATTCCAGGTGACTGTGCACGTGGGCAATGTGCGTCAGACAGCTGTCGTGGAGAAGATACATGCCAAGGTGAGGGGCGCCCAATTACTCCCTGATAGACTCATTTCCACCTTAAGAAAGGAGGGGGATATGGCCCTGGGCTTACCAAAAACGTCCCTTACTTCCCAGAATAAGCAGATGTTCTCATGAGGTGGGTAGGACTCCATCAGTACTTGCTGTGGGTAGAGGAGAGAAAGCTGGTAGCCCCCCACAGCTCTCCAACTAGGGCAAGCACCAGTGTCTGCACATCTACTGTAGGACAAGCTTCGGACCGGAGAGAAGGCAGTAGTGCGTTTCCGCTTCCTGAAACATCCAGAGTACCTGAAGGTGGGTGCCAAGTTGCTGTTCCGGGAGGGCGTCACCAAAGGCATCGGCCATGTCACCGACGTGCAGGCTATTGCAGCAGGAGAGGCCCAGGCCAGATTGGGCTTCTGAACTACCCTAGGCAAGGGGCATCTTCATTGCTGTCCCTACAATATACAAGGTGACTTCAGACCACGCTGCCCCCACTGGCGGCTCTGTGTGTTAATAGCCTGGGGGAGGGGGCATTCCCTGCCAGTTGCCTCTCCCAGCACCTCTGGAGTGGTGCCCAGCTTGGTGTGGCTAGGGGAAAGGAGAGTCCTGTGACAGAAGACAGGAAAACTCAGGGTATTGGCTTAGGGCCATGCCCCAGGCTTGGCTCCTCCAACTTTAGCCAAACGTGCCCCTTCTGCTGGGGCTTTGGAAGAAGCCACTCTGGCCACTTTCAGCCATACCCTTTCAGTGATTTTGGACTGGAGCTAATCTCCCACAATGATCTAGGCTTCTTGGAAAGTCACAGCTTTGAGTGATTCTCAGGAAGACCCCATTTTCTAGCCCTCAGGGCTATATAAATTTCCAACAGAGGCCAGTTCCATGGTGGACAAAAGACACGTCCCCATGTCTGCCTGGAGCCCCCAGGTCCAAAGTGGGAAGGAGTGGTATGTAGGTAGTGAACTTTACTGCCCATACTTTGTGCCAGGGCCTAATGGTCCATCCCCAACTTCCTCTTGTTCCCTGTTTTAGGGACCTCCATCACTCCATCCTCATCCCCTACAAACCCCACAGGTGCTATTTATCAGGCTGGTCCAGGGCTTGACATATTAAGGGTCAGCTGCATGTCAGTCATGGTCTTGTCCTCTCTTTTTCTCTGCAGATCTATTGTTTTTTTGTTATGAATCAAACATGTTTTGCTTTATAAAAATGGGTGACTGGGTATTGGGAGCTTTGGCTCCCTATCAACTTTTACCCTTCTTGCTTCCAAGCAGCCCCATCACCCACTGTTCTGTTTGTTTGCAGTGATTCTATCCTGCCCATTGTTGCAGGTAGCCTTTCCCCTCCCCCAAAGAAATGGAGGGGTGCCCATGTCCCCTACTCTAGCAAAGGGGCTTCCTCTTTCCCCATTGTTGATGTCCTGGGTTCTCATGGGCTCAGGGATCATTTGTTGTTTGAATTTTCTCCGCATCTCTATATATATACACACATATGTATATATATACATATATACATATTGTACAGAATAAATATGTTTTATTGAATGAGCTAGTCATGGATTGCCTCCAGCAGGGGATCAGTACTTTCCCAGGAAAAAAAAAAAAGGAAATCTATAACCCCAACATTGATGCATCCTGAGGATGGGAGAGAAGCAGGATAGAGCTCAGTTCTTAGTGGGGCCTCTTCACCCATCAGGCCTACCAAATGATAGATAGTATAACTAACACAATGCAGTATGGGTATAGAACCATTAAAGCAATTTTAAGTGTAATTCAGAAAAAGATTCCTTGCAATTCAAACAACATGTATTGTAAAGAATTTCCTATAAAACTGATTGATTCAGGGCTTAAAGGATAGGTATAATTTTGGGGGACACATTTAAGAAACACCCAGTTTTATCACTTCAGAGAATAAATAGGAAAACTTAATGTTTCCTAACCTTCCTGTCACAAATCAACCACTAGCGTTAGCCAGATAATAATTTGAGTCAATTATGAGTACTGTTTTAATTCATTACAAATCATGCAATTTTTTAAAAAGACCATTATGCTACATACATATACCAGGCTCCTTGAAACATTATATCTAATTCTGCAAACTTATCTATAAAGCTAGTGAAGTCATTAATAAGAGCAAAATGGGAGAAATTTTGATGAGCAGGGGAGAAAATTCTAAAGAGAAGGAATTGCTTAAGCAAAAGCATAAGGGAAGACAAAGTATGTTAGTATCCTAAATGTGAATAGGTCTATTATAGAATCAATTTCTTAATAACTGCCCTAATTTGGGAGGTGACTGGGATGACTAGGATAAGCATTTAAATTGAATACTCCAAAGGGGACCTCAGGTCCATCTACTTTAATCCCTTCATTTTACAGTTGAGAAACCCAAGACCCTGAGGTTAAATGATTTTTCCAACATCACCCAAAAGAGGGGTCTGGATCCAAACCTTTAAGCTTCATGCCATTGTCTTCCTTTCACATCTAGCATTTATATTTTAGGAATTTGAGAAAAAGTACAACTGCCTTTTACAGACTTGGCCTTTGGCATCCTATCTTATCACTGGGATTCAGCTTCTCTATCTAGGGTGGAGGATGTACCAGATTTCCTGTCTGCACAGGGTGACATACTGCTTTAAAATTTATTCTCTAACAGGCTAGAATTCCCAATTTGTCCCAGTAAATCCACTATACCTTTAGAACAGGAAAAGCCCTAACACTGTAGGCTAAGGAGAAGAATCATTATTAAAATCATACTTGTCATTATCTAGTCCAGGTACTGTGGAGTTACTCTGCCTAATGTTGTTAATTGGTTCTATTAAATAACTTTTCAAGGGGCAATTAGTTATATAAAAAGTATTACAAATAAGAAATCTGCCAAGCTACACTATAGTAAGGTTTAACAAATTTAATTCATTACTGTGGTGTTTGGTTATAACATTGCTGTGAAACACAGGTTAAGACCACCTTATCTAAGTATGCTCGCATTTATAAAACACCCAGCTGTGTACAGAACACTATAATAAACAAGTACTTCACATTTCAAGTGCTCACAACCAGGGACACCAATTACAAAAAAGGCATCATTCAAGGTAATGCTAGGATCATGTGGGGTTACAAAAATAATTTTTTGTGTGCCAAAATATTTATTATTTCATTGAAAAGACATGTAAAATTCTGTTTCTAAGATTTCAGATAAAAATGTCAAAATCCTATAGCTTAAGCCCTGAGCCAGAACTATCGTGATAATGGCTTAAAAAATGATTCCAATGTTCGGGTACCCTCGGGCCTGAGACGCTTGGCACTTGAAGGCAATGGGCTCTTGGGACTTCTCTTAGCCCCAGAAGGGGAGGTTGGAGGGACACCTGGAGGCTTGGGAGAACAGGGTCCTAAGAATGATCTCTGGAGTTCCATTGCAAAGTGATAGTCCATGTGTTCAGGCATTTCCCACACTAAAATCAAAGAGCCACACTTCTCACAGCACAGCTGGTCCTCAGCATCTGGAAAAAGTGGGACACTAGTAGCTACCTTAACAGCACTGTCCAAAAGAGAATTAAGTCTTCTTGGTTCACTTGGTCCACTCTGGGTCAAATCCATTTCTGCTAGAGGAGCTGTAGAGGGTTTAGGTTCTAGGACATCATTGTGATTTGGGGAAAACTGGTTCTTGATGTTTCTAGCCATGGGCAGTGAATCTTGTGGAGGGAGAGGAGCAGGAAAGCCATTAGGAAGCTGTGAATGTGTTTGGACCTCCCGATTTTTTTGTTTAAAGAAGGGCTCCATTTCAGTTGTATTATTGCAACAAAATTGTAAAGAAGATTTGGATGGTGAGCTGGATGCAAGGACCTGAGGGGTAGCAGAAGGTGGGATGGAAGTCTCTTTGGCTTTCTGCTTCTCTGCAGCCTTTTGGAAAAGCAACTCCAGAGAACCGGTGGCTCTCTTGGTAGCTACCGCCTTTGGGCAATTTCCTAGAGCCTTAGCATTTGAGCTGGCAACACCTGACTTCTGAAGAGATGTGTTACTGCTCACAAAGCTGGTGATGTCTGTGCAAGATGTTGGACCAGAAAGAGAGAACTTGGTGGCACAAAGGAAGAGCATAGTCAGGGGAGGAGCCCTGTGCAGAGAGGAAAAAAAGAAACAAAGATTAGCACCAAGTCCAGATTTCAGGACAATATAATATGCAAATCTCATATGGTTGGGACATTGGTTACACCCCAAGAAAGAAATACCTCTCACTAATAACTCATCTAATATATTACACATGAACATGGAACTATAAAAGAAGGAAATTTTATAGCTTTCCTCGGTTCCTCATTATAGTAGCCAATAAGTCATAGTAGAAATTCTTTCTTTATCCAAATATATAAAATTTGTAAATGCTATTTTTATCATTTTAAAAAATTCAAACCCCAAATTTCCTCCCTCCTGCTCTTCCCCCACCCACTTAGAAAGCAAGCAAAAATTATATATTATATATATGAAAATATGCAAAACACCAAATATACTTTTTTTTCTGTCTTAGTAGCAATTCTAAGAAGAGCAGCAAGGGCTGTAAATGGGGTTAAGTAACTTGCCCAGGGTCACATAGCTAGGAAGTATCTGAGGCCAAATTTGAACCCAGATCCTCCTGACTCTGGGCTTGGCACTCTACTATGTCACCTAGCTACCTCCTAAATATATTTTCAAAACAACTAACTTATAGGAGGGAAAGAGAGCTGACTTGCTACTTTTCAAGTGAGAAGACTCAAAGCATAATAGATAAAGAATTGATCTTCACGCCAGGAAGAGCTGATTTCAAATCCTACTTGGCTACATGATGGCTATACATCCCCAGGCAAGTTATCTTTTTAGTGTCTGAGATGATGTTAAGATCATATGATACAGAGAAGGTGCTGTAGAAGAGGCTCCTCACCACTGACAAAACCCCATGTCTACTCCAAAAAAACCTTTTAAAGTATTAATACACTAGCTGCCCTTGGTCAGATTTCACGCCTTGTGATATAGCTTTTATAATCAAATAATTTTGGCACTCCAGTAATTAAACTTTCTTTGGATGAGGTCTAAAACCTAAGTTTGAATCCCACTTCTGACACTAGACCTGTGGCTATGAGAAAATTCTCTGAGCCTCAGTTTCTTACCTGTAAAGTGGGGATAATATGCTTGTGGATTCTACTTCACAGTTGTTTTGAGTTAAATACTTTGTAAATATTAATACGAGTTGTGTATAAATGTGGGTTGTTAGGTTATAGTGTGCTTTCCTTGCAGGTAAGAATAAGGCTTTTTATGAAAAGTATTACAACATCATTACACACAGAAACACTGGAGAGCATCCAGCAGCTAACAGAATAGTCAGAGAAAAGAGCAGGAATGGGGCAGTGAAGTGGCTTAGTGGACAGAGGTTTTACTCTTCCTAGGCCTAGAGGAAGACTTCCAGAATGATAGGTGGATCCCCAATGGAGAATTTGTGGAAAAACAGATAAGAATCACACAGGACATCTATACTCACAGAGTAGCAGAACTCCTCGTAACCCTTACAGATCTATTTAAATATACTCTACACAAGAGTGCACATCTATATTTAGAAATATAAGGAGTCAACTAGGCCAACCTTCAGATACTTCCTAGCTGTGTGACCCTGGGCAATCATTTAACCCTGACTACCTTGAAACCAATACTTAGTATCAGTTCTAAGACCAAAGGTAAGGGTATACCCACTATGTTCCAGACACTGTTCTAAACTCTATAAATATCTCATTTAGGTGGACATGTACATTGCCTTCCTATCATCCATCAAACTGAGAGACAGAATCCTCTACTGTCAGTTTACTGGGGTGGTGGGAAAAGGAAGGAGGGATGGAGCCAAGAGTCTGAACTCCTGGATGCTATTCCCACATTTGTCCTAATTTAGTAAATAATTTTAAGTCCAAAATAAAAAAAAGGAGGGTACCTTCTTATTGGTTCCAAGACAGAAGAGCAATAAGGGTTAGGCAGCTGAAGGTAAGCAACTTGCCCAGGGGTCAGAGAGAAGTGTCTGAATCCAGATTTGAAACCAGGACCTCCCGCTTCCGGGCCTGGCTCTGTATCCACTGAGCCATCTGGCCACGGCTTATTCTCAATCTCTTAACCAGCTTATGAGAATGGAAACATTCAGAATGAGAAGAAAGCTACAGCTAGACAGTTTTGCTTCTGGGGTTGCAGCTGTACATTCTTTCCAAAAATATATGACCATTCTTCTCCAGGATGTGGCTGTTGCTAGACAGAGCCATATTGATTTACCATTAGCTGGAGCCAATCCTAATGATGAGCTCTTGGACTCTACCTAATGTGAAAGTCAAGATAGTGCTGATTTATCTTCTTAATAAAGAGAAAACTCACCATTCAGTCTTAATTCCAGAAGTATTACAGTTTCTGATAAGAGCAAACGCATCACTGCTCATCCTATGGGCATCATAGCAGGCCAGGGCACAGCAGCGTCGAAGGCTACTAAGACGTTTGTCACCTTGTACTCGGATGCTAACTGCCAGCTGTAAGGCTACTCTGTCATTCTGTGGGAGGGAGAGAGGGAAAGAGGGAAGAGAAAGCCAAAAGTGAAGTTGTGATATGTGTCTGGATATCACAAATTGTACAGGAGATGTAAGGAAAGCCAAAATGGAAGGTTGGTTTGGAGGGAAAGAACTGTCCAATGCCGAAGGAGTCAGGAAACAATGATGCTGATATTTATTGAGTGCTTCCAGTATTATTGGCATTAGACCAAATACTGCAAGATACAAAGACCTAATCTAATACATAAGTTAAAATAATAAAAGGCAATCTGTGACCGGAGATACATGTTACAATGCAAACCAAGTGCTATTGAGAAAGGGGGAGCAACTAAACTGTGTCGATGGATGATGGTTTTAATAAGAGATACAGTGGAAAGAACAAAGCATGAGTGAAGGCACTGAGCAGAAACATGCCATGTGTACTCAAGAAATGGCAAGCAGTCTACATGTTTGTGTAAAGAGTCTGTCTGAAAGAAGCATCTAATCAAAAAGCAACTAGTAGTGTGGATTGGCTCATAATGAAGTTTATTCTCTCTAGAGGCTACCTGCCCCTATACTGCTGTTATCTGCTCCTAACTGAGTAATATCTGTGGGGCATAGAATTTAGAAAAATCTGCTTAATCCATAATCTTTTAAGACATGAGCAAGGAAAAACAGAAATAGAATCATCTAGAATCCTCAAATTCTAGGCATTACTAAGTATTGCTGATACTCCTAATACTGAAGAATATTTCAAGAGGGAAAAAAAAGCAGAGTTCTAGCCTAATGTAGCAAATATAAAGGCGAACCACAGTTCAAATTATTGTTCAGTCATTTCAGTCCTTGTCTGATTCTTCATGACCCCTTTTGGGGTTTTCTTGGCAGAGATACTAGAGTAGTTTGCCTTTCTCCAGCTCATTTTACAGATGAGGAACTAAGGCAAAGAGGATGAAGTGAATTGCCCAGGGTCACACAGCCAGTAAATGTCTGAGGCCAATTTTGAACTCAGGAAGATAAGTCTTCCCAACTCCAAGCCCAGCACTCTATCCATTGGGCCATGTCTCTGCCCCACACTTCAAACTGGGACTCACAAAACCAACCCTAAAAGATACAAATTAGATTAAAGGATATTGGCAGGAAAGAGAGGAAGAAGGAGTAGTAGCCATGTATTGAGAGGAGGGAAGAAATCAAAACTAGTTATGGGGAACATGATATTAAAGGAAAGAAAGTACATCTGAAAATACTACAAATATCTGAGATTTTGGAAAACTTCTATGTAGGGCTCAGTCCCAAAGTATTCCTCTCTGAAAATAAATCTATCCAAGGGAACATCGTTCCCTGGGAAGCCTTCTAATTGAGGGAATTTGTCTTTAAAACACTACTAGAGGCTTAAAAATCCATGAATTTGCAGGAGCATTAAAATCATTTAACCTGTCTGCTCTTGGCAATTCTGTAAAGATCACAGACTAAAGAAAAGGTGACTACTTGCATGGATAGAAAAAGTTTCTTAAATCCATCAGTTCCCTTTACCAATGAAATCATAGGCCAGTCCCTAACTTTAGTCCTCCACCACCATGCAGTACTCTACAAAGCTAGACCAAAAAGGAAGAAAGAAAAGAGTGACACCTAGTGGAAAAAATCAGACATCCAGCCAAAATAAATCCCATTTTTTCTGGTATCAAACAAACCAGTTGATTGCCCCTTTACCCTATGCATTCAAATCCCAAAGTAAAAGATAGAGTCATATCAGAAGTTATTCTGGGGGTAATCTGTTGCTTAACCCATTTTTTTTGAGAGAAGCAGATTATAGAATCTTACATAGAATTAAGGGAACTCAAGAAATCATCTAATTCAGTCTTCTCATTTTATAGATAAAGGAACTGAGGTTTGGGGACCAACTTGTCCAAGGATACCCGGAGACAGAGATGAGACCGAAATCCAGGTCTCCTGACTTAGTCCAGGCCTCTTTTCATAGGGCAAAAAGAAACAGTGATGCTCTACTGTTCTCCTTTCCCACTGCCACCAGGTCTTAAGAGACTGGTGTCCATATTCTAAGATTACTCCCCATACTTTATTCAGTTGGAATTGGACCCTGTGCCAAAGACTGGTAGAAGCATTCAAGGATATTAGGTATTCAGGTAGAAGCATTCAGGGATATTAGGTATTCAGGTTTGCAGCAGGGCTATTGGAAAAAACACAATAGGAGAATTGTGTTCTAGGGGCTCTGTAAGAGGGCTGCTGTGATATGTGAGGGGAAAGGGCTCTGACCCTTAATAGGCATGGCTTAAAGATGATGATGCACAGGGGACAAAGGGGACAATAAAGCTGTTTCTGAACCTGAAAAACATTCAGCCAAGTTCTAGATACAAAATTTCTGTTTCAAAAACAAACTTCTGACAATGTCCCCAAGCCCATAATGGGGAGAAAGAAGACAATGTTCCTTACATCCTTTTGGTCCTTGGTCAGTCTCTCTTCTAGCTCCTGGGCTAACTGTAGTAGCCACCACTTTATCTGTAAAGGAAGCATTTTGAATTCAAGATAACAGACAGTGCATTCCCACCACAGGGCACAGCCTAGATTTGTTCAGGCCTCCAACTGCACAGATTCCAAGGATCACTAATAATTCATTCAATCTATCAATAACAATACTATTTCAACTTGGGCTTAGAAACTTTCTAGCTGTTTTTGTGACATATTATCTAAGGGATTTCAGGCACATCATACTCCTATGAAACTCAGCACAAAATTTCCTAGGGCTATCACAATTTTATACTTCAAAAATCTCTTTCCTTCATATTCTGAAATCTAAGGCATGGTCCAATGAGGTTCCTGACTAAGTGATTGAAAAAAAAACAAACTTCAAATCTTGGTGAAAATGGCAATTTTCTGCCTAAAAATATCTGCCTACCTGTTCCTGAGTAGTCAGAGCTGTTATCCCTGGGAAATTCTTGCTACAGCCAATGGTCTTGGGTAATTGCCTGGGCTTTACTGGATCGTGTTCAATCCCTCTGCACATGGCATACAGCCAGGATCTAATGAAGAGAAAAGAGGACGGAAGCTGAAGGTAAACTCTAGTCCTTGGCCCATTTCTCCAAGTCAGAGAAAGGTCAAAAAAACTATCCCAACTGACCCCTAATCACTAATAAGTTCTGCCCTTCCCAGGGAACTTTTTCCCTCTTATATCCCTTGTAGGGTTGCTTTGAGGGACAGTACTTTGCAAATCTTAAGGTGCCATATAAATGTGAGTTATCATTATTGTTATTTCAATAGTAGACACAAATAAGGCTGTAGGGTAGGAAGAGCCAAGAGCTCAATGTCTTGGTTATGAAAACTTCCCCATCAACATGAGAGATGGTATAGAAAGAACACAGACAAGAAGGAAGGAAAGGAGACTACTAACTAGCCACTAAATGTGGCCTTGGGAAAAATCACCTAATTAGTAATTCTGGGTACTTGGTTTTCTTGGAGAAAGTTGGAGATTGTTGGGTTAGTTGACCTTTAAAGGGCTCTTCTAGTTATATAGTATTAGGATTCTAAGTTTAGGACACACTCTCCTAGTCTATTGTGCAACAGTTAATATGTGATTTCATTTAAATCAAAGCAACCCATAGTGATCCAAAGACAAGACTAAAACTTTCCTCGGAGCTTCTGTCCAGAGAAATTTTCTGTATTGAAATTAAAATTAGCATCACCATAAAGAAAATCACTCAACTGTAAAATAAACCACTTACCCATTTTTTTCCCCAAAATGACTCTGAAGCTGGAGTTCAGTGAACTGGGTTAGCTCACCCATATACTCCACCCCTAGGGTACCGATAACAGAAGCCCCCAGCTTTCCTCCAAGATTACGGCTGCCAAAAGAGAGACAAAAGATAAAGATTACACAGAATAAGATGCTAGCAGACAAAAGGATATCATACTTGGAACCAGTGGCATCATAGGGATTTATAGCTAGAAGGAACCAACTCTCCTATTTTTATAGATAAGGAAATTAAAACTCAAAGAAGTTAAAGGCAATAATAGCTAAGAGTAATACAGTTAAGCCCAGGGTAGCACAGCTAGTAAATATCTGAGGAAGGATTTGAATCCATATCTATCCATTGAATCACCTCATTTTACTTAACTAGAATATCTTCTGTCCTCTCCTCCTATCCAAATCTTATCTTTTAAGAGCCAGCTAAAATTCAGCCTTCTCTATCACCTTTCCTGATCACCTCACTGTTTTTGGACTTAATCATTAACTGCCTTGTCTTCAATTATTTAAAACTTCTATTTCATATTTAACTTTTTGTGTGTAAGCCTTTAGGTAAACTTTTAAAGTTAGGGACTATGCTTTATACAGCATTATATACTTCAGAACACTGAAACAATGCCTGGCACAAAATAAACACTTGATTATGAATTATTTTGACTTTAATTTTCCTTCCAGAAAGCAAATCTGGAGATTATTTCAATAACTACGAGTCCTTTATCTAAAAAGCAGACATGAAGGGGGAAGCTGGGTGGCTCAGTGGATTGAGAGCCAGGCCCAGAGATGGGAGGTCCTGGGTTCAAATCTGTAAGGAATAAAATGGAGCTAAATCTATTTACACAAATCTGACCTCAGACATTTCCTAGTTGTGTGACCCTGGGTAAGTCACTTCACTCTCTTTGCCTCAATTCCTCATATGTTAAGTGAGCTTCAAAGAGGAAATAGCCAACCACTCCAGTATCTCTGCCAAGAAAACCCCAAACAGGGTCACGAAGAATCAGATGTGACTGAAAAATGACTGAACAACAACAGTGGCAAGAAATTTAGATTAACTGGTCATTTTGATTATCCATGGTATTTCTTTGTCCTCTTACCATGGATAATCTAGAATTGAATAAACATTCAAATTTTGCTTTCAAAACCTCCCTTCAATCTTTCTTTCCTTCCATCTCCCTTATCTTCCTTATCTTCCTGCAACCTGTTTTCCATAGATTTGCCTTAAAAACAAACAAAAAAACAAGCTAGACCTCCAGCCCGCTTTCCAAGGGTTTGGATAAAGAGCAAACTGCTCCCTAAATACTTACATTTTACCAATAGGCAGATGACTGAAAAGTTGTGGGACAGAGCCATGTGACACCAGAGTCTGGCGGTTGGGTTTGTTTAATCCACAGGCTAGTTTGGCCAGTACCTGAAGCATAAATACAGCAGAGAAATCTCATTACTGTTGATCTCACCCACACAAAGGACTGGTGAAAAGCAGAAACATTCTAGCTATGTGTGGCCATAGCTTAATGGTTTCCAGATTACAAACAAAAACACAACCAGAAACTTTAAACATCCTCAGTGGAAAAAGTAAGAGTTCTCATGATTCTCATTGTTCTTCCCACCTTTAGCTTTCTCCTAATCCTCCCCCATAATCTGCCAATCTTTTCTTTGAAAAATTCCCATTTTCATAGGTCTATCAAGAAACTAAGATATTATTAATATTGTTTTGCCTTGAAGGGTAAAGGTTTCCCAGCTCATTGCTGAAACAAATTAGGACTTAGGCTCTAGACACACTACTGGCCATTTACTATCTTAGTACGTTGCATATTGCATTTATGTAGTATATATCATTATCATCTGTTTAAATTATGCTAATTTCTTTTGGGTTTGTTTTTTTTAATTCCAAATTTTGTAAAACCAAATGAAACAAGCATTTCCATATACAAAGAAAAAGATAGTATACAAATGAAATCATAAATCTCTATTTAGTTTACTCTTTTTTATCATATCTACATAATAAATCCTAGTGTCCCAGCCTCTGCCTGAATCACAAAAGATATTGCCAAGGTGGCCACTATGTACATATAAACTAAGTGTCATATTTCACCTTTCTGTTCACTTTCTGGAAGTAACATTCACAGTTTATCCTTCCAGCATTAATTCTGTAGCTGTGTATAATGTTCTTCTAGTTCTACTCATTTCACTGTTCATTATTACTCTTCAAATTTTTTTAAAAATTCCTCTGTTTAGGGGACAGCTGGATGGCTCAGTGGATTAAGAACCAGGCCTAGAGATGGGAGGTCCTAGGTTTGAATCTGGCCTTGGACACTTCCTAGCTGTGTGACCCTGGGCAAGTCACTTAACCCCCATTGCCTAGCCCTGTAACAAATAAAATATAGAAGGATATATAAAAAAGATATTAGGGTTTAAAAAAATTTTTTAAAAAGAATGCGATGGAAATCATTAAAAAAAAATTCCTCTGTTCATCATTTCTTATGGCATAGTAGTATTCCATCATAATTGTATACCACAATTTTGTTTACCTACTTCCCAATTGTTAGGCATCCCCTTGGTTTCTAATTCTTTGCCATCACAGAGAGCTGCTAGAAATATTTTGGAATATATGGATTCTTTTCCTCTTTCCCCAAACCAGCAATTGGGTCTAAGGATATACAGAGTTTTATAACTTACTGGGTATAATTCCAAATTGCTCTCCAAAATGGTTGGATCAGTTCATAGCTCCAACAGTGCATTAGTGTCCTCGTTTTTCCACATCCCCTCCAACTTTTTTCATTTTGTCCTTTTGTCATTTTAGCCAGTCTGATCAATGTGAGGTGATAACTGAGTTCTTTTGGTTTGCATTTCTCTAATCAGTGGTGACTTGGGTAATTTTTTCATATACCTATATATGGCTTTGATTTCTCTATCCAAAAATTATCTGTTCACATCTTTTGCCCATTTATCAGTTGGGGAATGGCTTTTGTTCTTATAGTTTTGACAAAGTTCTGTATATACTTTAGATATAATAGTCCTCTATCTGAGAAGCTGTCTATAAAAATTTCCTCCCAATTTTCTTCTATTTACTTCTAATCTTGGTAGCATTGTTTCACTTGTAGAAAAACTTTTCAATTTAATATTCTCAAATAAACTATACTAATTTAAAATTTGTGGTTAATTCAACCAGAAGTCAGCACATGCATGCTCCTTAGCAACCCTTACTTCTTAAGCAGAACAATTTAATAGTACAAAGAAGATTTTAAAGGGACTATTTAAGGGAGCAGTTGGGTAGCTGGTCCTAGGTTCAAATGTAACTTCAGACATGTCCCAGCTGTGTGACCCTGGGCAAGTCATTTAACCCCCACTGCCTAGCCCTTACCTCTCTTCTGTCTTGGAACCAATACACAGTATTGATTCCAAGTCAGAAGGTAAGGGTTTAAAAAAAAAATAAAATAAAAAATAAAGGGACTATTTAATATTTTCAAGGATATACATTTATGTTACATTTTTCAAATAACTGATGACTATAAATGATTATTTACATTTATGTAAGCAAATGCCCTATATATTTACATTATGCAATACTTAATAAAGCTAATAAGGCTAATGACTCTTGTTTGAATTACTGTATGTAAAAAAAATGCAATAAAAACATTTTTTAAACTTTATAATTTATACCCTTTACTAAGTCAGATTAGCATCTTTCAGTTTGATCTGAATTCTTAAGATTCTACAGTCCAGGGGACAACTATGTGGCTCAGTGAATTGAGAGCCAGGTCTTGAGATAGGAGGTTGTGGGTTCAAATTTGGCCTCAGACATTTCCTACCTGTGAGACCCTGGGGCAAGTCACTTAATCTCCATTGCCTAGCCCTTTGCTCTTCTGCCTTGGAACCAATACACAATATTGATTCTTAGATGGGAAGGGTTTAAAAAAAAAAAAGATTTTACTGTCCATTTATCCTTTATTGGTTGTACTGGACAATTGGGAAGCAAACTGAAGCACAGAATACACTTGAGAACATCATGGTACAAGAAGGTAATTGGCTATCTATAGCCAGAAAAAAATGAAGAAACATACAAAACTTTGGGTCTAGGTCTCTTCCTTTCTCCTGTTCTCTTGACAGTATGAGTTTACTTGGTTCTGTTTGTTAGCATGCTGGGGAATATCCTGAGGTTTACAATGGGGAAGCAAAAAGGGAATCTATTTTCAAACAATTATAATGGTCCAAATATAGGCAGTCCTTGAAGAGAGGCTACTTCTTGTGAGCAGACTGGCAGTTTTATATTAGAATTATGCCCACCACAGTAACTGTAATAAATATATTGTGGACATGTGATTTTATTGACTGCCCACTCTATAGTCATTGTCTCTCTCTCTTTTTTTTTTTTAAACCCTTGTACTTCGGTGTATTGTCTCATAGGTGGAAGATTGGTAAGGGTGGGCAATGGGGGTCAAGTGACTTGCCCAGGGTCACACAGCTGGGAAGTGGCTGAGGCCAGGTTTGAACCTAGGACCTCCTGTCTTTAGGCCTGACTCTCACTCCACTGAACTACCCAGCTGTCATTGTCTCTTATAAATAATGTTTATATTTCTTTTGATGGTACATCAGAAAAAAAAAAAAACCCTGAGGTTTCTTTAAAGGGGAGTGGGGGTGGGGGAACAGGTACAGACTGAAAAACATCATCTACACTGGAGTTTTATACAAATCAGGCTTAGGGGGGAAAGGGCTGCCTATATTTTGGCTAACACATTGCTACATGCTCACAATTATCTAAATGTACCTACCATTCTAGTCCTTGTTTCACAACATTTTACAAATATACCTCTATTTCTCTTTGAAATCCTTCCTCATCCTTAACGCTCACCTTGTTGTGTGAAATCCCAGCTGAGCACTGAAAACCAGTGTGTTTTTCTATTGCTACTCTCATTTCCTCCACAATTACTGCTCCCACAGTGAGCCGTAGGTCTGGAGAGCTGGGGTCATCAAAGGGAAGAGACTCAAGCCACTGGATTACTCCTTGCTGTCGAATTTCATCTGGGAAAGGAGAGGGTGTCAAAATAAATCAGTGTCCCTCTTAATTGTCCTAAAAGGAAAAGTCATCAGTGCAGAGATGCTGATGTTCCAGGCCAGTTTGCTAGAATAAGAGACCACCAGATTTCCACAAAGTTAGGCAAGGTGAGGTGCTAAAAGATGTGGACTTTGCTCCAATTCAAAGAACCTGAGGCTAGCAGTGTACTTTATTATTTTTTTAAATTTTATCTTTATTTTATTCCAATATTTACACATAAGTTTTCCAAAGTGATGTGATTCATATTCCCTCCCTACTCCTGGAGCTGACGAGCAATTCCACTGGGTTACATGTGTATTATCGTGCAAAATACATTTCCATATTATTTATTTTTGTAATAATCTTTTAAAACCAAAACCCCAAATAAACAAGTGATAAATCATATGTTTTCCTCTGCATTTCTACACCCACAATTCTTTCTCTAAAGGTGGACAGCATTCTTTGTCCTAAGTCCTCAGAATTGTCCTAGATCATTGTGTTGCTTTTAGTAACAAAGTCTATCACATATGATCATCGCACAATATTTCAGTTAGTGTGTATAGTGTTCTCCTGGTTCCTAGCAGTGTAGTTTAAATGCCTCTGGCATTTGTAAAATATTGAGAATACGTAACCTCTTAAGACTCCAAATGGGGTTTTAACTTGACTTGAAGAGCTTCTGAATGAGGCCAAAGGATGAGGTAAAGAAAGGCTCTATTTAAATATTAAGACATAAAGACATTCACCTTTTCCATTTTCCAACCAGGATACATTTTTGCTTTTGAAAAAATTTTTGATTCTGAATTTAAGTGAGAAAGCATTTCCAAACATAGAGCATAAAAAGAGAATTCTTTATGTAACCATGAATCCCCATTGCCAAAAAACACTTTCTCTTATCCACCTGCTGATTGTCATGAACAATGAGAAGAATAAAATTATCTTTGTTCTAAACATAATTCCAAAGTTCTCAGCCTGGCCTCCTAACCCCTGTTTTCACCTCTGGTCCCACCCTTGGACTGATGGTTTGTTAATAAGATAGTATTCAGAATCTAGTCACACTACAGCACAAACTTTATGCTGGTAACATAGTTTATCTACCTTTAAAAAGGTATCAGTCAATTCTGGCACCAGGTTGGTGATTTAAAAACCAAACTGAAAGGGGCAGCTAAGTGACTCAGCTGGATTGAGTGCCAGGCCTGGGAATGAAAGGTACTGGGTTCAAATCTGTTCTTGGACACTTCCTAGCTGTGTGACCCTGGGCAAGTCACTTAGCCCCCAATGCCTAACCCTTACCACTCACTCTCCTACCTTGGAACCAAATTGTATTGGTTCCAAGACAGAAGATAAAGGTTTAAAAAAAAAATGCCAAACTGAAAACACTGGAGAAATTGGGGGATTTACTTTCATGACATTCATTCCTAAATGAATAGGTTCAAGAGGTAAAACTTTATTAAATATTCAAGAGGCTGAGTGATAGGACATATAGAAATACTGGTTAGAATGAATAGGATAAAGAAAACCTAACCAAAGTCATTTGGATGTAGGAAGTTTAAAGAGAAGGGCAGTAGGGAAATGATATTTAGAAAGCATTCAAGGAAGGATTCATTCCTGCATTGGCAACTATTTCATTACTCTTTTTTTTTAAACCTTTACCTCCTGTCTTGAAATTTATACCAAGTATCAGTTATAAGGCAAAAGATCGAGAAGGGTGAACCAGTCAAGGTTAAGTGACTTACCCAGGGTCACACAGCTAGGAAGTGTCTAAGACCAGATTTGAACTTAGTATCTCCTTGCCACATAAGATGGGCCAGCTTTTCTTAAGGACCTACCCATAAGCATACTAGGCTAGTTTTTCCTTTATTGAGAAGCAGGTAGGTGACTCAGTAGATAGTGTCAGACCTGGAGTTGGGAAGATCTAGGCTCAAATCTGGCCTCAGACACTTCCTAACTATGTTATCCTAGGCAAGTCACTCAACCAAATGCTTAGCCCTTGCTGATCTTCTTAGAATTGATACTAAGACAGAAGATAAAAAAGGGATAACTAGCTAGGTGGCTTAGTGGATTGAGAGTCAAGCTTAAAGGTAGGATGTCCTGAGTTCAAATCTGGCCTCAGACAATTCCCAATTGTATGACCCTGGGCAAGTCACTTAACCCCCCCATTGCCTGGTCATATACACTGAGACATTCCTTGTTGTATATAACCAGTGTTTTGATTTATATTGTTTAACTATCCTTCATTGTATCAAAAAAGGGTTTTATGGTAGTGGAGGGAGCTTCATTGGGAGATGACAGATTTTCCCCCCCCCCAATCTGTACTTTCTGTCTTAGAATCAATACTGTGTATTGGTTCTGAGGCAGAAGAGTAGTAAGGGCTGGGCAATGGGAGTTAAGAGAACATAGTATTGTTCTCTAGGACTGGCAGTCTATCTACTCTGCTACCTAGCTGCCCCTAATGCATTTACTTTTGTTAACTCTTAGGTTAAGTTTGGAATATCTCATTTCATTCCAGTCTCAAACTCAAATCCCTTCCATGCCTGGTTCACTTCATACTTTTCCTTCAATCTATTATACTTGCTCTGACCTCTCTTCCCTCTCATTAGTTCTCATCCTGTTGTTGAACAATTCAATTCTACGCCGTCTAATCCCTTTTGATTCTCTCACCCCTTTATCCCCTCATTGCTCACATCCTGTCACCTAAATCTTCCCATGCATAACTTGAATCAAATATCCATTCCTGACATTTACTTTCTTGACCTCACACCTCACTGGTATTCATACCCCACCTGGCCTGTTGGTGCTCTCCCCTTCCTCATTTTTCCTTGTATTCTTATTTGGGTACATGCTGTGTACCTTTGGTAGAACACAATTCCTCAGGAACAGGGACTATTCCATTCTTCTTCATATCCTCAACATTTAAGCACAGTGCCCTGAACAGAATAGCCACTTCATTTGTGTTGAATTGAAAAGCTGTCCCTATAGCTACAATTCTATCATGTTAAAAATACTTTTAAGTAAAACTATATAAAGCCTTCAATGAATTGACTAAATAAATGAATAACAGAAAGAAAAAAAATGGGACTTTTGGATACCAGCTAAACAGCAGCCTCAGATTTCAGAATTCAATTTTTTAAGACAGTAAAGGGTACTTTACTTTACTGAGCTGGGTAGCTCAGTGGATTGAGAGCCAGGCCTAGCGACGGGAGGTCCTGGTTCAAATCTGACTTCAGACACTTCCTAGGTGTGTAACCCTGGGTTACACTTAACCCCCATTGCCTAGCCCTTACCACTCTTCTGCCTAGAACCAATACACAGTATTGATTCTAAGGGGGGAGGGAGGGAAGGGAGGGAGGGAGGGAG
>NC_058133.1:276338096-276387893 GCF_016433145.1 Gracilinanus agilis | reverse complement strand
AATTAGATCTCACTGAGGCCCTTAAAAAGGCAAATTTAAAAATTATAAGTTTTCTTTCTTTCCCCTCTGTATCTTATTTACCTTTTCAGGTTTCTCTCGATTTTTGTGGTTGGATATCAAACTTTCCATTTAGCCCCGGTCTTTTCTGTGCAAATACCTGGAATTCTTCAATTTTGTTGAATGCCCATACTTTCCCTTGGAAATATATAGTCAATTTTGATGGGTAGTTGATCCGTGGTTGCAGGCCCAGCTCTCTTGCCTTTCTGAATATTGTATTCCACGCCTTGCGGTCTTTTAGTGTTGAGGCTGACAGATCCTGTGTGATCCTGATTGTTGCTCCTTGATATTTGAATTGTTTCTTTCTGGCTTCTTGTAAGATTTTTTCTTTTGCTTGGAAACTCTAGAATTTTGCAATGATGTTTCTTGGTGTTTTCCTTTCTTGATCGAATGCCGCAGGTGTTCTATGAATCCTTTCAATGTCTATATTGCCCTCTTGTTGTAGGACTTCAGGGCAATTTTGCTGAATTATTTCTGTTAGTATAGAGTCCAGGTTTTTATTAATTTCTGGTTTTTCTGGAAGACCAATTATTCTCAAATTGTCTCTTCTAGACCGGTTTTCTTGGTCTGTCACTCTCTCATTGAGATATTTCATGTTTCCTTCTATTTTTTCAGTCTTTTGGCTTTGTTTTATTTGTTCTTGTTGTCTTGAGAGATCATTAGTTTCTACTTGCTCAATTCTAGCCTTTAGGGATTGATTTTCGGCCATAATCTTCTGGTAATCGGCCATAATCTTTTGGTTTTCGGCCATAATCTTCTTGTTTTCGGCCATAATCTTCTGGTATTCCTTTTCAATCTGGTCATTTCTTGTGTTCAATTTGCTTATCAGTTCATTTGGTTTCTGAGCCTCGCTTTCCAGTTGCAAGATTCTACCTTTTAAGCTGTTATTTTCTTGCCAGATCTCTTCCATTTTCCTCAAAATCTCAGATTTGAACTCTTCCATAGGTTGTGAGGAGTTTTCCTTATTTGGGGAGGGTCTGGATGGTTGTTTGTTCTCCTCCTCTGTTTGCTCGGTTGTCTGGATTTTCTCTGTGTAGAAGCTGTCGAGTGTTAAAGACTTCTTTTTTTTGTTATTATTCTTTCTCTTCTGAATTTCCTGTAACTGGTTAGCCATCATTAGCCCAGCAGCTTCTCAGGTTTATCCTCGCTTTCAGTGTCTGTCTGAGATCTATTGGCTCCTGAGGACTGAGTTCTAGTTTTTTCCAAGGTCAAGCCCCCTGGTGGATTCCCTTGCTTGAACCTCTGCAGGAGGTTTCTTTACAAGTCTCAGGGAGCTACTTCCACAGTCGTATACTCGTCTGCACTGGTTCCCCACTTAGGCTTTTGTTCCTGGTTGTGTTTGCCTCTGCTCAGCCGGCACCCACGCCTCTGCTCAGCCGGCACCCACGCCTCTGCTCAGCCGGCACCCACGCCTCTGCTCAGCCGGCGCTCCGCTCCCAGCGTCCGCTCCCGCGCGCGCGCTCAGATTTCGCGTGCGTTCTTGACTTAATGGGGTCCTAAGTCTTGCTGCTCTCAGGAACAGGTCCCGGAGCTGCTGATGACTCGATGGGTGCCCCAAACTTGCTCTATTTCTTTTTAGCTGGGTTCAGAGCTATAGGTGAGTGTGGAGGGGGTGGGGGTGGGGCGGTTGCTCAGCTCGCGCTTGAGTGAGAGCCCTTTTTAGCTTGGAAATGTCTCGATTCCACGTACCTTCCACGCTGTGCCCTGTTGTGGGGTTCCTCCGTTCGTCTGGACTTGTTTTTATGTCCCCTTGAGGAGTTTTGTGTGTTTCGGTCAGGAGAGGTTTAGAGCTGCTTCTTACTCTGCCGCCATCTTAACCCGGAAGCCCTCCAAGAATCTCATCTATTTTTTAAAACCCTCACTTTTTGTCTTAGATTCAACACTGTGTTTTGGTTCCAAGGAATAAAAGCAGTATGGGCTAGGCAACTGGGGTTAAGTGACTTTCCCAGGGTTCCACAACTAGGAAGTGTCTGGGGCCAAATTTGAACCCAGAACCCTCCTATTTCCAGGCCTGGTGTTCTATCCACTGAGCCACCTCTGTTATTCATCTATTCAAAAAACCTTCAGGGGATCCTGGCATTAGAAAGGTCCTCCAAAATCTGGCTCCAGCTCACCTTTCTAGCTTTAGCTCATATAATCTTGTTATATAATGTAGCATGTTCCTGTCAAACCAGACTTTCTCTTCTATCACCATGCTTTTGCTTATGACATGCCTTTATGCCTAGAATGGACCCTCTTTTCCCCAACAAGAGCCCACATTTATCTGAAGTCTCTCCCTTCCTTGAAGGCCCAGCCTAGATGCTATGTCTTTCATGAAGCATTTCCCGAGATTCTCTATTTCCTGATATCCCTCACCTCCTCCCTGGCAGTTGAAGTTGATCTTATCTCTCCCTCAAAGTACTGTGACTGGAAATCTTTTTTGCACTTACAACTCTTTCCTTTTAAGTATAGTTATTTGTGTACATGTCTTTCCTTCCAGCAGCAAGTGTGTAATTGATTTCTGTACCCTTGAACTACGATACCCCACTTAAGTGAGGTGCTGGGAATCATAGTTCAAGGGTACAGAAATTAACTACACACAGGTTGTTTATCTTTGCATCCTCAGGGCCTAGCACTTAGTAGGCACTTAATATTTGTTCAGTTTAACTGGTTGCCCTGAAATCAGGCCGAAGTTCCCTGGTCACATGTAGGCTTTAGACCAATAGAACAGCTTCTGTAGGGATTTACAGAACAGTACCCTCAAGGGGCTATCTCCCTACACATTGTGTCTAGACAGTTTGCTAAATTTAGACAACAAACATCCAGTATTTAATGGAAATAATGTTACAGAAGTATTCTGCAAGCACAAAAATGGTGCCCATTATCAAACAGGGAAGGGTAGTCACAACACTATTCTGACTTGTTAACCAGGATGAAAAACTTTAGGATACAGAGTGCTAAGCTTTGGGGGATATAACAGAGTCCTAATGTAAAAACATTCAATACAAAATGCAAGGTCCTATTACTGGAACTTTCCGAGACTAGGGATCCTTGTAATCAAGGATAAAATGCAGTCAAGTTTTTCTTGTACTTATTACTTTGTCCTACAGTTGTAGACATTAACACTTTAAAGTTTGTAAAGCAATTCATTTAGTCCTTAAACAACCTTGTGAGATAAGTACTAAAGATAGTTGTTATATCTTATCATATTATTATGAGGAAATATGAAGCTAAGAGCACCTAAGTGACTTTTAAAAAAATAACCCTTACCTTATGTCTTAGAATCAACACTAAGTATCAGTTTCAATGCAGAAGAGCAGTAAGGATTAGGCAATGGGGCTCAAGTGACTTGCCCAAGATCACATAGCTAGGAAGTCTGCGGCTAGATTTGAACCCAGAACCTCCCATCTACAAGCCTACCTCTCTATCCTGTTATGATTAAAATTCTCTGGAGTCCGTTTATTAATTTTGTAATTATTTATCAAATAATAAAAAAGCAGGCCAGAGGAAAAAGCCCAAGCCATCTGCGGCTGGCTAGCTTTTAGCTGTGGCTACACCAGCCTAGAGCCAGACTACACACCTCTCCAGTCCATGATTCCAAAGGAAGAGATCTCCTTCCTATCCCCTAAACCAATTTATGCTATTCATGATGTCCCTTTCTCAAGCTTCTTTGACTGCCAGACTCAGACCTCAGTTCAGAAAAGAGGCAGGTCTTCTGGACGCCCAGAATAACCACACTGTTTAGAATGGCTGCACAGCACATAAACAGCATCATCTAGCATGGTAAATAAGAGGAAGGAGGACTCCACCCATGGCCCCAGAGAGCTACATTTCAGAGCTTCAGCCCTAAGGTTTTTTTGCTTTAAAATCAAAAGGTTGTTTTGGAAGTGCTTAAAAGGGGTTCAGCTAAATATTAACTTTCCACAAGCTACTGAGCCACCTTGTTGCCCCACTTTAAGTGACTTATAATGATCACATGGCTTGTAAATCTTGGAGGTAGAATTTGAACCAGTCTGTTCTGCTCCATCTGATATTCTGTCCACTATACTAACTGCTTCCCCTAGTCTAATACATTGCCTTAAAAAAAGAACTTACAATTACAATTAGTCTTAGTGCTTTTAGCTTATCAAAGCACTTTCACATAGATTCTCCATTTTATCCTCACAAAAATCTCATGGAGATATGAATTGCAGGTGTTTCATCCCAGAAACAGGTAAAATAAATGTCTTGACAATGACATCAAGCTAAACCAATTTGAAAAAGGAAAAAGAAAAGCTCAGAGCCCACTTCTTATTTATAACAGTAGTCTGCCCGGGCATGTCTAAAAGAAATTGGCTTCCTACTGATTTTGGAAGTCCTTCTGCCTGGAATGGAAAAGTGAGTCTCTTTTCTAAGAATTATTTTCTTTAAAGTTCATTCCTTTTCAATGAATGCAGATTTACCTGTAAGATTAATCCTAAGAGTAGCATGACTGAGGAAAGCAGGTCCCAAAGGCAGGAAGCAGAACTAATTTAATGTTATGGAAGTACCTTTTTGAATAGGCCCCTCCAGGACCCTGGTGCCATGGGGAAAACCCTGGATGTAGGTGCTTGCTAACAAGTTTGCTGTAATAGACTCAGCTTGCAGCTTTTGCAGTCTCTCTTGAACAGCACTAGTTAGGTCTATGTAGGCCTCATCGATGCTGGAACGCTCAATCACAGCAAAACGAGACATCACCTCCATCACTTCCACACTGGCATCCCGGTACCTGAAAATTATAAAAATCATAGGCTATTGGCCTGGAGCCTCAGCAGTCACACACCATGCTGGTCCTTTTCCTGGCTCTGTTGAAACAAGTTTTTTTTTTTGTTGTTGTTTTTGAGCCCATTTCTTTGACTATAAAATGAGACTGTATGAATACCACAAGCTTACTTGGATTCTTGTGAAAATTACAAGTTGGTTACAAGTAAAACACTCAAATAACGGGTAGCTAAGTGGCTCTGTGAATAAAGAGCCAGGCCTGGAGATGGGAGGTCCTAGGTCAGTGATGGTGAACCTTTTAGAGATGGAGTGCTGGGCCCCTTGCCCGCCCCACCCCCCAGAATGAGTGGCGTGCTAGTATCCCCCAGAGATGGCATGCCCTGCCCCTCCACCTCATTGAAAGTTGGATGCACCCTGCACCCCCTGTCCCTTATCCCACACAAGGGAGGGAAGAAGCCCTCCCTTTGGGCTGCTGGATTAGGGGTTGGTGATATAAGAAAAATGTCATCAGGCACAATGGAGAGGGGGAAGGGAGCAACTCCACCAAGTCCCTCTGCCTTTCTAGAAAAGAACTCGGCAGGGGTGGGGAGGGGTGGGGAAGGCTCAGCCAAGTGCCCACAGAAAACATTCTGCATAGGTTTGCCATCACTGTCCTAGGTTCAAATCTGGCCTCAGATACTTCCTGGCTGTGTAATCCTGGGCAAGTTACTTAACCTCAACTGCCCAGTCCTTACCACTCTTTGGTTTTGAAACCAATTCTAAGTATTGATTCTAAGATGGAAGGTAAAGGTTTAAAAAAAAAAACACAGGTCAGTAAAACTAGATAAAAAAGCATTTGAATATTATTATTATTATTTCAGATGGGAAGAGGGTACTTAGAAATCAAATTTGGAAAGAAGTTATAGAGTACAAAAGAAATCCAGAAAATGATACAAGGTGGTACTTTTTCACAAGTTCTTAAGGCAAATTGCTCTATGGAAACAATGGGATATTCATGAATATATCATTGTTCTATAGGGGACTTTTTTCCCTATAGTCTTTTTTTTTTTTTTTAAACCCTTAACTTCTGTGTATTGGCTTCTTGGTAGAAGAATGGTAAGGGTAGGCAATGGGGGTCAAGTGACTTGCCCAGGGTCACATAGCTGGGAAGTGTCTGAGGCCAAATTTGAACTGTCTCTAGGCCTGATTCTCAATCCACTGAGCTACCCAGCTGCCCCCTTTCCCCATAGTCTTAACAGACAATGAAAAAAAAAAAAAGGTCAAATTTCTTTTTTCTTTTTCTCTTTTATTTTGTAATTTTTTTCAAGTTTTACTTTTTAAGTGGCTGAAGAGATCTCAGGACTCTTTAACTCTATTGCTCTAAATAGCTATACATCTTTTCTTTAATTCACTATTAAAGGGTCTCAGAAAGATATATTATTACACAGATAACAAGAAATACATGACAAAGAATTAAGAATTGTGGACTCCTTAAGTAGAAAAAAATCTTGACTACCATTTCATATAAATGAATATTTATAAGTTTCCTAGTAAATAGGGTTCAGCAACAGGTTATCTCATTACATTCTCTAATAACCAAGAGTTAGAAATTCCATCTATTTAACTTGAATCCTCCTGGCTAGAATATAAAGCCGTTTTCCAGTTTATATATTTAAACCCTTAACTTCTGTCTTAGCATCCAATCTAAATCAGGAGAGCAGCAAGGCCTAGGCAATTGGAGTTAAGTGACTTGCCCAGGGTCATATAGTTGGGAAGTATCTGAGGTCAAATTTGAACTCAGGTCCTCCTAACTCCAGGTCTGGTACTCTATCCACTGTGCTACCTAGCTGTACCCCTAGTGTATTTTTAGAAAGGATAAAAGATATCTAATTACGGTTTAATCCTCCCTCTAGTAATCCTTTGTAGGAAGACAATGTAGTTATCCTCCATGAACTCAGAACTCAAAACTCAAAAATTTAGGAATATTCTCTAAATATCTTTACAACAATTCTTTAAAGTAAAGCAGGATTTTTATCCAGATTACCCACTTGCTTTCTCTTCCATTTAAATAAACAAAATTCTTTAAGTCTTCCTTGTGGGAACCATTCAGTTAAATTTTTGAGGGCTAGACTTTCTCTATGCTGCCTATGTCACTCTTGGGCTGGGCTATGTAACTTAGCAAGCATCTGACCAATACAAGTTGCAAGAGATTACCTTGCAGTTTCCACAAGTAGGATTTTATCTTATCACCAATGAGCTTTAGCACAGGTAAGTATTTTATGTTATACAATTCATTCTCTAGCTAATTTTTTAAAAAATCATTTAAAATGTTCTTAAACACCAAATAAAATTGTTGGTTATTTACACACACACACACACACACACACACACACACACACACACACACACGCACATGCGCGCGCTCACGAACAGAAAAAGAGGATTATAAATCAAAATTGTGGGGTAGCTAAATGATTCAGTGGAAAACAACAGAATGTTAAGCCTCGAGTCAAGAAAACCTGAGTTCAAATTCAGCCTCAAACATTTACTAGCTGTGTGACTCTGGGCAAGTCACCTCACCTTGTTTGCCTCATTCTTCATCTGCAAAATGAGATGGAGAAGCAAATGGCAAAACCACTGCAGTGTCTCTGCCCAAGAAAACCCCAAATGGGGTTCAAAGAGTCTATCACAACTAAATCAAATGAATAACAACACACATGAAACCTCAGATCTCTATTATATACAGATTTCTTCTTTAAGTATAAAAAAAGAGATGACCCGTTTGTCTGGCTTTCCTTCTATTCTTATTTATCCATTTTTCAAAAAAAAGATGCCTCAGTGGCCTTCTTTTTTACCCAATAGGCTATCCCCTCCTATGCTTCAATGTCATCCCTCATTGAGAGGGAGAAAGTGGGGGGGGGGGAGCCTTATAACAAAATATAGTCAAGCAAAGCAAATTCCTTCATTGACTGTATTCTGTAAGAATAATGAGAGCTTCTGCCAAAACTCTAATAATTAACAGAGCCTCTTCCCAGAGGGGGAGAGAGAGAGAGTCTATGAGGTGAGACTCTCTTCTAGCTCTCCCCTCCCACCATATATACACTCTGAGATTTCGAGGGGGTATCACCCTGAAAATGGGTGACCTGGATGGTCGTGCCACCACACAGGAGTTGGGGGCAAGGCTTTCCTTTAACATGAGGTATGGGGGACCCCAATCCTATTCTGAATGAGGGCGGGGTTCATGCAAGCCTCATCCCCCCCAACGTCAGTCAACTTCACAGTGGGTGGTCTGGCTTCAAGATGGAAGCAGCCAGACCAAGCTGTGATTCCCTTCCCTCTCGTCTCTCAGGCACTCTGGAATGCTATCTGATTAATAAATGTATTTTATTAATATCAATATAGGGATTGGGGAAAGGGGTGAAGGGCAGAGGAATTTTGGGGTGCCCTCTTCTCTTTCTATGCGGTCCGTCACTCGGATGGGAACCTTTGGGGTTCCCACTCCTAAGCGTCTCCCCTTGCCTCTTCTCCTTCAGTTTCTATTTCTATTTCCTATTTCTATCCTTTTCTATAATTACAAGTCAAACCTGAAAGGTTCTCTCAGCAAGGTTGGGTAATGGGAGAAGGAACCTAAGAGATCACTCCCAAAATGGAGTCTAAACACTTAGCTAACTAGATTATCGAAGTCTTGCTGGGTGAGAAGCAATGGAATCTTTGACCAGGGAATCAGGGTTTCATTGTCCAATGAAAGATCCTCAGGAAGCCCTCAGGACTGGATTCAAGCTGAGATGTCCACCTCCTCTCCTCTCCCTCTTCCTCAGGAGAAATTCCCAGAATTCCCTGTGGTCTCAACTGTCACCAACTGTCACCAACAGTCAGTCACTCCTTCTCTGGCTCCTTCTGTCCCATCCCCCTTTGCACAAATCCCATTCTTACAGTTCAATATTGTATACTTTATTCGTCCATCACCTCTCTGACAAAAGGGGGTACTATTTTCATTGCCAATCCTCTGGAATCATAGCTGGTCTTTGAATTGATCAGAGTCCTCAAGTCGTTCAAATTTGTTTTTCTTTGTTATGTTATTGCCATTGTGTAAACTGTTCTAGTTCTACTCACTTGACTCTGTATCATTTCATACAAGTCTTCCCAGGTTTCTCTTAAATTGTCCATTCTTTTCATTCTTATACTGGAATTTGTTGAGCCATTCCCCAATAGATGGGGACTGTTTAATTTCTAGTAATGTGCTCCTACAAAAAGAGATGCTATACATATTTTTGTACATATGGGTCTTTAAAAAAACACAACTCAGGGTATAAGCCTAGTATAGGCCTCAGTTTCTCTCTCTCTCTCTCTCCTATTAATACAAAAAGAGAAGCTATAAATATTTTTGTACAGATGGGCCTTTTTTTTTTTTTAAATCTCTTTGGGATATAGGCCTAGTAGTGGTATAGCAACATCCAAGGGTATACAGAGTTTAATAACTTTTCAGAATAGGTGAACCAAATCATAGCTTTCCCAAGAATGCATTAGTTCTCAGGCTAATTTTAAAGTAACAATTTGCAGTTCTGGGGCAGCTAGGTAAGTAGCACAATGAATAGAGCACCAGGCCTGGAACTGAAAAGACCCGAGTTTAAATCTGACCTCAGACACTTCTTAGCTGTGTGACCCTGGGCAAGTCACTTAATCCAGGTTGCCTAGTGCTTGCTGCTCTTTTGCCTTTAGAATTGATACTAAGACAAAAGGTAAGGGTTTAAAAAAAAACAATAAAATTTCTAGTTCTTACTCAGTATGTGACACATAATGACTCAAATTGTTTTATGCTATAAATGCATAAGATTTATAGTCCTGTACTTAGAATTGATCTAGTACTACATTTTAAATCTGGTGAAAAGTGAAAACTTTCAGGATATAACATCAAAGTAATTATAATGAGAACATTGTATAAGCTTCCTTTCTGTATAATTTTCATAAAGTCTGAGATTTAAAATTTGTTTGAGAAAAAATTTCAGGAAAAGAAGCTTGGTAACTCCTTGAATCCAGAAAATGAACTGTTCAGAGAAAAATGCCTGCAGAAACCTACACTGCATCAGAAAATCCAGAACGAATTTTGGGTGTAATCGATTAAACTGAAGGGGGTTGAACATCTTTATTTTGAATGTAAACTTTTATGCCAAAGGGGACTGACCCCTAATTGGCTTTTTATCAATGCACCTAGCAAACATTGGTTTTGCTCTCTCTCTCTCTTCTATTTCCCTCTTATCTCTAACTATTGTAGTTTCCTCTTATGAGGTGCAATATTGGATGCACTTGTAGTTAGAAGATTTTTAGAGGTACAAGCTGATTATGTTAAACGATCTATTGGGGAGACTGGTCTACCATAGGATCACAGGGGGATTGTGAAGATGGGATTTTAAATCCCATCTTTTAAATTTAATCGCCAGAGGCATATACACCCTACTTAATGCCTAAGTGGGGGAGGTCCACAACCCATGTGCTAAAGTGGATGACAACTCAGAAAAAGACTGATTGCCCCCCAGGCAGTCCTAAGCAATGTTATGGATGGCAATTGGTCCCGGTAAAGTGGAGGGACAGGAAGGGACGTGGAAAAAGCATCATAAAACCCTGAACTTCCTATCCAAACTTACTTTCTCCTTTGAACTTGGAGGAGCTCTGGCTTGGGACCTTGGATTGCTTCTGGTAAGACTGCTTTTGGATCTTCCCTTTGGACTACCACGTGGGTGAGTGAAAAGAATGACTCCTTTCCTGGCTTCTGGAGAAACTAATTGCCAGAGGAGGCCATGTAGTTATTCATCACCAGGTCCTCTGGCTAAACAGTCTCTAGTGGAGGGTTAATGAGTCCTGCCTGGTTCAAAAAGAGCTGGAGTAATTATCTAGTGCAATAGGATAGATACCTTCTCTACCCTCTTTCTTATTTCTCTACTTTCTCTCTCTATTTTGTAAATAAAGCTGCTAAATAAAGTTATTTGACTTGATATATATTAATTTCAGCAACCATATTCTTTTACATTTAGTCCAACCTTAATTTTTTTAAACATTTATTAATATTCATTTTTTAGTAAAGTTAACATGGTTACATGATTCATGCTCCTACTTTCCCCTTCACCCCTCGCCCTCCCCCCATCCCTGGCCGATGCGCATTTCCTCTGGTTTTAACATGTGTCATTGATCAAGACCTATTTCCAAATTGTTGATCATTGCATTGATGTGGTAGTTTCGAATCAAAATCCCCAATCATGTCTGCCTCAACCCATGTGTTCAAGCAGCTGCTTTTCTTCTGTGTTTCCACTCCTGCAGTTCTTCCTCTGAATGTGGGTAGCGTTCTTTTCCATAAATCCCTCAGAATTGTCCTGGATCTTGCATTGCTGCTAGTATAGAAGTCCATTACATTCTATTTTACCATAGTGTATCAGCCTCTGTGTACAATGTTCTTCTGGCTCTGCTCCTTTCGCTCTGCATCAATTCCTGGAGGTCTTTCCAGTTCACATGGAATTCCTCCAGTTTATTATTCCTTTGAGCACAATAGTATTCCATCACCAGCAGATACCACAATTTGTTCAGCCATTCCCCAATTGAAGGACATACCCTCATTTTCCAGTTTTTTGCCACCACAAAAAGCGCGGCTATAAATATTTTTATACAAATCTGTTTATCTATGATCTCTTTGGGGTACAAACCCAACAATGGTATGGCTGGATCAAAGGGCAGGCATTCTTTTATAGCCCTTTGAGCATAGTTCCAAATTGCCATCCAGAATGGTTGAATCAGTTCACAACTCCACCAGCAATGCATTAATGTCCCAATTTTGCCACATCCCCTCCAGCATTCATTACTCTCCCCTTCTTTCATTTTAGCCAATCTGCTAGGTGTGAGGTGATACCTCAGAGTTGTTTTGATTTGCATTTCTCTAATTATTAGAGATTTAGAACATTTTCTCATGTGCTTATTGATACTTTTGATTTCTTTATCTGAAAATTGCCTATTCATGTCTCTTGCCCATTTATCAATTGGGGAATGGCTTGATTTTTTTTTTTTTAACCCTTAACTTCTGTGTATTGCTAGGTGGAAGAGTGGTAAGGGTGGGCAATGGGGGTCAAGTGACTTGCCCAGGGTCACACAGCTGGGAAGTGTCTAAGGCCGGATTTGAACCTAGGACCTTCCATCTCTGGGCCTGGCTCTCAATCCACTGAGCTACCCAGCTGCCCCTTGGCTTGATTTTTTTATACAATTGATTTAACTCCTTGTATATTTGAGTAATTCCCCTGTCAGAGTTTTTTGTTATAAAGATTTTTTCCCAATTTGTTGTTTCCCTTCTGATTTTGGCTGCATTGTTTTTGTTTGTACAAAAGCTTTTTAGTTTAATATAATCAAAACCATTTATTTTACATTTTGTAATTTTCTCTAACTCTTGCTTGGTTTTAAAATCTTTCCTTTCCCACAGATCTGACAAGTATACTATTCTGTGTTCACTTAACTTATTTATAGTTTCCCTCTTTATATTCAAGTCATTCACCCATTCTGAATTTATCTTGGTGTAGGGTGTGATCCAACCTTAATTTTTAACCCTTACAGTTCAATACAATGTGACATGGATGAATAATTTAGATCCAGTTCCAATGTATCCCACTCAGTAAACTCAAAATAATCTATTGTTACAGATTGCTTACTTTTCTGTCAATAACTTTAACTTGAAGTTGGCCATGCCCTAGTAGTGGGCCTGGAGTCAGAAAGACTTGAGTTCAAATCCAGATACTAGATCTTAGGCAAGTCACTCAACCACTATTTGCCTCAGTTTCCTCAACTGTAATATTAGTGATAACAACAACACCTACCTCATTCAGGGCTGTTGTGAGCATCAAATAAGATAATATTTATAAAGTGTACATAGTAGGCATTATATTGCTAATTAATATTATTTTCATCTTTTAAGAGACATGACTGCAAAGAAATGGCTTTGGGATCAAAAAGCCTGGGTTCCACTCCTGCTTCCCTTTTTAGTTATGTTACCCTGGTCAAGTCAGTTAACTTCTCTGAGTCTCAGTTTCTTCAATTTTTAAAAGAGAAATAATATATGAATTTCCTGCCTCACAGTGGTACTGTGAGAAAAGAGTTTTGTAGGCTACTAAGTAGTATATTAAAACCTAAACTGCTGGTTCAGAGATGAATCCAGAAACAAATCCAAACCTCAAACCTTAATCTTGGTCAATGCCATGCAAGCAAGTATGTATCTTTAATAGCTAGAGCTGTGTTTCAGTTCTGACTCAGGGAGCTTTGTGTATTGCCCATGTATACTTTTAGAAATTGTGAGGCAGAGATACCTCAGCTTTAAAAACCGATAAAAAAAAAAAAGGGGGGGGGGGAAGGTGGCACAGCTATGTGGTACAGTGGATAGAGCACCAGGCCAGGAGTTGGGAGGACCTGGGATCAAATCTGGCCCCAGACACTTCCTGGCTGAATGACTCTGGACAAATCTAGCCTTTGCCCTTCTGTTTGAAAGTTGTTACTAAGACAGAAGATAAGGGTTAAGGAAAAAAAGTTCATCTCTGTCTGAAAAAAAATTTGACATTGAAGTATCTTAGCCTGTCCTAGCAAAACTCTCATAATTCAATCTCAGTAATAGTTCATCCTAAGAATGTTGCACAAGATCTTCAAAGACATTCCTTTTACTTCTGTGAATAAGGGAATAAGTATTGTGAGGAAAATTAGCTCCACCTCACCATGGCATATTTAATGGCTGGTGTCAACCTGAGCATCAACATCAGCCTGACATCCCCTGGCATCAGTGTACAGTGCCAATACAGAATAGCCAACTAAATGGAGGTTATATATTAGTCCTTTCTTGAGGAATGATCTGTTTCCTCTCTCTTCCCTCACCTTCTCCTTTCTATTAATAAAACTATTAAAATCTACAGCCAGACTCCCAAATTTTATATTAACAGTATTGTGCAGATAAAGGAAGAGGTATTATATAAAACTGGAACTAAGATTGAGTAGCAAGGACTGGAGGATGTATAGATTATATTCAACAAACATTGCTGAAATACCTGCTATGTACAGAATACAGGGCACTGACTATCCTGGGTACTAAGGCAAGATGAAAAGTTTAGATAGGAAATAATCCTAGCCCTCATGGAGTCTAGAGGGAAGATCTGGCATTTATATAAATGAGAATATATAAATAAGTTATATAATATATAATAGAAGTGTAAATCTACTGGGGAGGAAGAAATCCTTACTAAGTGGAGTAAAGGGAAGGAAAAAGGGCATTAAGAAATGCTTCATGGAGAAAGTAGCAACTGAATTATGCTTTAAATGATGCATAAGAATTCAACAGGTTGCAAGGGATGGGGAAAGGAGAGATAATGGCATTCCAGGGAAGGAAGCAGAAGAAAACAAAGAAGGCAGGGTTAGACAGGAAGGCAAACACTTGGAGAATGAGGTGTCACTGAAGGAAAGAGAGAAGAAAGTATTCAGAACTGTGATAATGAGATTAAATCTACCCTGCCCATCTTTAGATTTAATCACCAAAGGTGAAAACATCTCCACTTAACTCACAAGTTGGGAGGTCTGTAGCCTACATGTGCTAGAATGAGTGACAAATCAGAATTTATTGACTGCCTCCTGAGCAGTCCTAAGAAAAACATCTGTTGTTATTGGAACACGTAAACTAAGAGGAAGGCATAGGAAGTGATGCAAAAGAGACCCCTTTAAAAAGAGACCTCAGTGAGCTCAGCTCCTCTCTTCTGGTTCATGACTAGGACTTGAAGGAGCTCTGGACCTTGGTGAAATTATTCTTAAATCTTTCCTTTGGAATTCCACATGGTGAGTGTAAAGACTGAATCTTCCTGAACTTCTCTTAAAAACTACCTTTTTAACAGAGACTCTGTGACTGAAGCTTTTGTTTCATATGTCTCAGCCCTCAGCTCTAGGCTTGGCCCTTTTCCAATTGAAGACTAGTTAGATCTGCTTGGGTTAAACCAGGAACCTAAGAGAATTATTTAATTTGTCAGGTTAATTATCTTACCTTATCCTCTCTCTAAATTTCTTTCTTTCTCTCTTCTGTGTAAATAAAATTAGCTCTAGTCCATTCTATAGTCAAAACTCTACCTACCTGAGATGAGGTCATTCCCACCTCCCTTAGTGGGGAGGGGAGACGAGTTACCCACACATGACAATAAATAACAAATCAAGAACAAAGGCAGTCCAGATCAATGTAGAGATTGCCATTTGTCCACTTGAATTAGAGGTGGACCCATGGGAAGTGACAAAAAACACTATCTCTTTAAATATGTTGGTTACTTCCTGTGGAGGCAGTTCCTGCCTTGAACTTGGTGCTGAAGGAGCTCCTGAGACCACAGACAGCTTCTACTCTGTATTGTCACGTGGGTAAGTTAGGCTGACTTCCTTGGCCTACCTAGGCCGCTTCCAAAACTCTGCCTTGGGTAGGCACTAGCCTATCTGGTTGCTGGGCCTTGTGGCTTGCAGCCTAATTTATTTGAGCTTTTAACCTTCTCTCTCGTCCAGGCCTCCGCAGGCCTGGAATAGCCTCTCCCTTCCTCTTTATTCCCATACCTTTACCTTCCTAGATGTAAATAAACTGCCTAACCCGATGCTGACTTGGGTCTGATTTAATTATGGAATCAACCTGAATTGTTGATTCCTGTTGGCCACACTTTAAATACATATCTATATAATACCTAAAATTTCCTTCTTACACTTCTCATTTGTAAATAAACTTCCATAAAAGTCATTTTGTCTTGAGGTTATTCTTTAATTGGGAATTAATAATTATTCAATTCCCTAGTGACCTAACCTTTTAATATATTCAACCAAAAAATCCCTTTTTACCCCTTGCAGAACTGGAACAAGCAAAGAGAAAGGTCTAATTTTCTGAGAATATCAATTTATTAAGCAATGCATGCCAACTGCCTAACAAATCAGGACCAGACTCCTTCCTCAGTTAGAACTGAACCCCCAAAACAAGGGGAGACAGATTTTTATATAGTAAAAACAATTTTTAAAGGCCAATTAAGTAAAATGAAACAATATAACATAGATCATCTGATTTCTAATTGGAGGAAAGACTAAGTATAGGTGGGTTGAATTTCCCAGCTACACATGATTCAAACAATGCTATATGGTTTTCTCCTAATTCCCACAATTGAATAAACTTTTCTCACAAGGCAAAATCTGGACTAGGCCCATAATTGAATAGAAAAGGAACTAAGCTAGCTCACAAAATGGAACCAGTATGGTTTATTAAGTTTCCACAATTAACTACTTGTTATCCTAATCCCAATTCCTTAATAAAAAAAAAAAATCCTTACCTTCTGTCCTACAGTCAATGTAAGTATTGGTTCCAAGGCAGAAGCAATAAAGACTAGACAACTGGTATTAAGTGATTTGCCCAGGGTCACGTACCCAGGAAGTGTCTGAGGTCAGATTTAAAGCAGGGTTCCCAACTCTAGGCCTGACACTCTATCCACTGTGCTACCTAGCTGTCCCTATTCCTTTAATTTTCTTAATGGAAGGAAGATGTTGTCAACAGTGTTGAAAATGCATTAATAGAAAATAAAGATCTTGCCACCAACATCCTGGGCATTATCAAACAGTTCAACATCAGAAATTGATACGATATTATCAGTAGAAATTGCATGAAAGAGAATGCAATACCATTTGCCTTGTTGTTGTACCCCAAAGATTATGTAACTTTTCCCATCTGACTTGCAGCTGAAACCTGCCATATGTATTGTTCCCTTCATTAAGAATGTGAGCTCCCTGAGAGCAGGGACTATCTCACTTTTCTATTTGTAAACACTGTACTTAGCAGAGCAATTTGCACATTGTTAAGTGCTCAATAAATGTCTTATTCATTCATTCATTCAAGAGGGGATGATTGCTAAGAACACAGAAACAGGCCTTACCAAAAGAGGATGTATTATCTCTACTCCATAAGAGAGAAAATGTAACGGAAAAATATAATGGAGCTTTTTTTTTTTTAAATCCTTACCTTTTGTCTCAATATTAATTCTAAGACAGAAGAGCAGCAAGGGCTAGGCAATCAGGGTAAAGTGACTTGCCTAAGGTCACATGGCTATGAACACTTTGAGACCATATTTGAACTCGGGTCCTCCTGACTCCAGGCCTGATGCTCTATCCACTGTGTTACCTAGCTGCTTCAAATGAAGAACTTTAAGAAAAGGAGGATACCTGGTTTTTAAGATGGTTGCTAAAAGCTTCTGAAATCCAAACCAAAATCTCTGGGAAAGTGACAGCATCCAGGTGCTGCCAATTCAAAACAGTACTGGGGCATCATGAACCAAAAGTACCAATCCCTTCCCCTTTGTCCCAAACAATTGTTCCCCTTACTTGGTAAGATTAGCTTTCCCACGGGCCTCACGAACTTGTACTAGGAGGAGGTCTGGACAAAGCTTCTTGGCATCATCTGCCCACATGCCTCTAGTAACTCCAAAAGCACGAGCTTCATAACTGACTGCAATTATTCTAGAGAAAAAAGTAGGTAGTTACTGTATGATCACAAACAACAAAAAACAGAAGCATATGCAAGAATAACTTACTAGATGAAATGGAAGACTATCATGGACTTTGGCAATCAGAGCTGGGGAGGTGGTACTCTTTTTAAGCAAAGACACTGTACAACAAAAGGAAAGAGAAGCAAACAGAAATAAGGCCATTAAGGCTGAGGTCAAATTGCCCATAGGTACCTAAGGTGAGGAAAATAGCAAATCACACAGGAAGCTACAAAGTCATATTCACTTACACAAAGAATAACAATCAACATTAGCAACACCCAAAAAACTATAAGAGATAATGATAGTATATAGGGAATAGGTAAAAATGAAATTGTTATAATGTTATTGGATATGTCTGCTACTACCTGTTCATTATCTACTAATCAAGACCAACTGCTTTTATAATCATATTCTTCTGTAACTCACATAATAAGTTGAATTAGTACATTTATATGGGAAGCATAAGAAGGCAGTCTAATAAGCCCAAAGAGATAGGAAGCAATGGTGGATGACAGGAAGGAAATAGTTGTTCATCCCTATAGTCTACTTTTAGTAATGGCCTAATATGATACAATAATCTGTACAAGTACAACACCTCATATGGAAGAAAAAAACAGTTTCTGGGCATTCTTTCACTGTATTGTACTATGCCCTAAGAGTAATAAGCAGCAAGTATTAACCAATATTGCAGTTGCTAATATGCATAGTTGTTGGCTTATATACCTTGCTAAAGTTCACAGAGAAAATAAATGTTATTTAGACTGGAAACAGGTTGGCTATTATTAAGAAACATTAAAAAAATTAAGTTTCTAATTCATCATCTATGTGGACAGTGAGAGAGACAGCATGGCATAGGGGATAGGAGGTTTGCCTTGGATTCAGAAAGACTTGGTTTCAAATTCTGCTTTTGAACAAGCAGCTCTTATAAACAAGAGCAAGTCACTCACCCTCTTAGTATTCTCGGTAAATTTCTTTTTTTTTTTTTTTAACCCCTACCTTCTGTTTTAGAATCCCATAGAATCCCTTGGAACATATCAGTTCCAAAGCAGAACCATCATAAAGGTCTGGGCAAATGAGGTTAATTGATTTGCTCAGGGTCACACAGCTAGGAAATATGGTCAATTTCTATAATTAGGATAAAAAGGAATTACAACTCTGTATCAGTAGATAAGAGTTTTCATAGTAGGAATTCCAAATATCAATGGAATCAATGGTGTAAATCAAAACAGAAAAGTATGTTATTGCCATTACAAGTTATTACTTGTTCTGTAAGAATGTAAACTGCTAATCAATCAACAATATTTATTGAGTGCTCATTATGTAAAAAGAATTTTCTGGGGGTTACAGAAGAAAATATGATTCCTATGCTTCAAGCAGCTTTGCTTCTATATCCCCATAAAAACTGGTATGGAAATCATTGAGGTAAGGAGTATGAAGGGGAAAAAAAATGACTTTCCTATCCTTGCTACCACTATGTGCCCTTTAATGGATTATCTACTCTCTGTTCTAGATTTTGAAGTCATTGAGTCATAAACCAGAAGAGGGGTATAGCTAATGGGTTTTTGAGGCCTAAAATAAGACAAGTTCTTCATTTCCCATCAAGCTGGCTGTAGTTCTCTGGAAATCTCCCTCTGCTGAGGACCTTCCCTTCTCCTCTCCTATCCCCTCACAACTTGCCCCTTTTCAGATTCCTTTTTAACTGTTGACTTTCCCATTGGAATGTAAGCTCCTCGAGGGTAGGAACTGTTCTTTCTTTTTGCCTGTATTTGTATTTCCAGAGCTTACCACAGTACCAGACACATTGTAGGCAAGCACTTAAATGCTTGTTGACTGACTGACTGACAAGAAAGAAGCTTAGAAGTAAGAAACTAGGGCAGTGATAGAAAACCTTTTAGAGATGGGGTGCAGGGCCCCATACCCACCCCACCCCCAGATTGAGTGCTGTGCCCCCAGTGTGGGGCATACGCCGTCCCCATCTTTCCACACACAGGGGAGGGAGGAAGAGTTACCATTGGACTACTGGGCAGAGGGGTAGGTGAAGTAAGAAATGTCCTCAAAATGTAGAGAGAGGGAGAGGAGTGGCCCGAGTGCTCAGCCACTACTCTCCCCCCTCCAGCTCTGCCACCTTTGAGCCGTGCACCTTACCCCTGGGCAGAGGGGCAGGTGATGTAAAAAAATGTCATTAGGCACATGGAGAGGGGAAAGGGAGCAACTCGGCCTAAGTCGCTCTACCTTTCCAATAACATACACTGGGGGGATGGGAAAGGTAGGGAGGGCAGCCATGTGCCCACACAGAGTGCTCTATGTGCCATATCTGGCACCCATGCCATAGGTTCACCATCACTAAACTAGGGAAAACAAAGCATGGTTGACAAGCAAGGTCTGAGGAAGGTCAGGAATAGAGATTTCAATTTGATTAGATCAGAACTAACCAAAAGAGGAATAGAAAGTCTGAATGACCAAATGTCAGGCATGCTATGGAAAGGGTTTCTATTCAGGACAACAAGGTTTACTCCAACTCTAAAATTCTTGGAAATTTTAAATTTACTTAGAAATTTATTTATTAAATTACTTATTAATTTACTTAGAAATATAAAAAATATCAGAAGGCCATGTAATAGTTAAGATTCCACATTTCTAGGCACAGAAGCCATGGCTGAAATTTAAGTCAGAGCAGTTCAGAGAAGTCTTATGCATGCTATTTAGTACAATGCAGATTCCTAAATATGACACATACCCACCACCCCTCCATGATTTGTACTGCACAACTGCACAAGGCTTGTTTCTCAAATGTGGATTCTGCCTCTGTTCCACTTGTACAAAAAAACAATCCATGTCCACTAGGGCAACCACGCGCTCCTGCCCAGTTGCCATTTTCCTGTTAAAGATGAAATATTTTATAATTAATCAATCAATCAAATAAAGCCAGCTTATAAGAGATATGAGAAAACATTTCCATTTATATTTATAAAAGTATTCATCTATTCTCACCACATAGAAAAGATAACCATTAGGCAACATGTAAAAAAGCATATGAAATGGGAATAAGTAATTTCATTCATGAAGCTACTCTTGGCTACAAAAAAAGAAGAAAAGCAAACTAGAAAGTAACAATATTATCCTCTTCCTAATTTTAAAACAGAATCGAAATTACTTTAAAAAGCATGAGTTACATGGGGGCAGCTGGGTAGCTCAGTGGATTGAGAGCCAGGCCTAGAGATGGGAGGTCCTAGGTTCAAATCCGGCCTCAGACACTTCCCAGCTGTGTGACCCTGGGCAAGTCACTTGACCCCCATTGCCTACCCTTACCACTCTTCCACCTATAAGTCAATACACAGAAGTTAAGGGTTTAAAATTAAAAAAAAAAAAAAGCATGAGTTACATATGTAAAAGTAAAAGTAATAATAGCACCTACCTTCCAGGTTTTTTTGTGAAGATCAAAAGAATGAATATATGTAAAACTCTTTGTAAATTTTAAACTGCTATACAAAATGGGGGTTATTATTATTACTAATCACCTACTATGTGAAAGATACTTTTGTCTATGTTGGAAATTAAAAAAAAATTCTCTAAACCTCATCTGTAAAGTACAGATAATAATAGTATTTCATAGCATTGTGAATGTCAAATCTTTGTACAACATTTTGTAAACCTTAAAATATGTATAAATGTCATCTATTTAGTTCTTCCTTTCATTATGCCTGCTGTAGACACCACTTAATCATGCATTTGCTCTTACAGTATTGTATTTCATTATCACAAGTAAAGAAGAATGGGTGAAAATTTTTTAAAAGGGAAAAAAAAGCATGAGTTAATTTTTAACACCAGGTAGAGTGGTACAGAGAAGTTACATTCATTGCTCAACCCACGTTCTAAAACAAAGTACAAAAGTAATTAGCTATATTGGATTATCTTTTAAGGTATCTTTTTCAATGGTCCAGAACATTGTAGAAGCTTCTGGAAAAAATCAATTACTGTTCAAAAGAGTTTGCCCTAACCATCCCCCAAAGAAAAATCAAATGGAAGAAAAATGCCTATTATCTAGATTGACAATTTACAGAGTTTATCCCCCCATAACTTTTAATCTTAGACTGAGAGTATAAATGGACAAGATGGGCTTAGAATTTAAGAGAAAGGGAAAAGCAGAAAGGATTGATTTCTGGAAATTTCAGAGATTCTTTGGTGACCTCAACTTCTCCTAGGTACAAAGATCAGTTTTTTATACCAACAGCCTACTGCTGTTTCAGATGCTCTGCTTGACTTCAACTCTATACCCCAGGATAAGCTCAACACAAGGATATTCATCATGGAGATAGCTTCAGCTGTGATATTCTCACCTTATCAGGTCCCCCAGTTTCCTCTACCACTCTGATTGGAGAACTGGATATCAGAACAAAAAACCTTCCAATGCCTTCCTTTATAGACAGTTCAGAAGCTGAACCAATTTTCATTTCTTGTCAGCTTCACTGCTTGTTTCTATTTCAATATCATCATGCCCTGACCAGTTTCCCTCTGACCCAAGCTCTCTCCCTTTCAGTTTCCCTTGAATATTGTCTGCCCCCATCAGATTATAGGTGCTTAATAAAATTTGTTTTGTGTTGTATTGTATTGTACTATTTGTGTTCTATGACTGATTCATGGAACACTAGTCTCCAAAGAATCAAAAATAAGTAGCATTCAGAGGGCAAAGGATAAATAAATGTAAAGAGACTATGACATATATATAAAAATTCCTTCAAAAACTGCAAGGAGCCAGAGAAAAGGACTTTAAAAAATAATCAAAAATAAGATGAAAAAAGAACATGGTGAAAATAAGGGATAAACCAATGACTACTGTGTCATCCCTCTATGTATCCTCAATACATCAGGAGAAAGCGAGGAAGGTCTCTGGCACTCAGAGGTCATAGACAAGAATCACACAGAACTAACAGGTATAAACAGGCTGCCATCTACATTGCTAGGGACAGGAGAATGTCTATTCTGATGAGGTTACAGGTCCATTTTGTTGGTAGTGAAATTAGGGAAAGTGGAGGTAACAGGCAAAAGGCAGAGAGTAAGGATTCCAGAATTCTGGATGAGTGATTGGTTGAGTTGGCAGTTAGTCCCTGGACTTTCACCTTGGAGGTACTAGCTATTCTGCTCTCCCTGTCTCTATGGATCATCTAGCAAGACTTCACTGACCGGGAAGAGGTTGAGTTTGGTGAGACACACTGGTGGACAGTTGTATCAAGAGCCTTTGGATTAATTGCTGTGACTCTGCTAGATTCCTGACAGACCCTTGAAGGACAACAGACATGAGATCTCCCAATCAGCCCAGTGGACCTGTTTTGCCTTCCAGCTTTCCCTTACTTTTAAAATACTATCAAAGGGGAAATTCAAAATAGGCAGCTGAGTAATTTAGAGAGATCAGTATAGAAAACCTGTTGGACCTTGGTGGGAGGAAATCCAGATCTGTCCTAGTTAGTTCATCCCAATCCCAGTTAATTTAATAAACCCTTGTTGTTACCTTGACAGCCTCTCCCTGAAATCCTTACTCAGATCAATAGGATTTAAGTTACTGGCCCAAGGACTATTAAGAACCTAGAGAAAAGTTAACATCATTCAATCCCTATACCAACCTATTAATACCTATCAATACATATTTTGACCTACATCGTATTTTGTTTTTTCAATTTGAATATTTTCAAGCAGCAGTTGCAAACATTTAAGCAGACACTCCTGACGTTACTGGTTTTTTGATTATTTTAATGAATTCTTATTGATTTTTTTGGTTTTCCTTATATCACCAAAAATTCTCCCAGGATTATTCTCTCTTCCCATTCCCAGAGAACACTTTTCTAAGATCCTAGACTCTAATTATTATAAGTTGCCAAACCAAATCCAGATATGCAGGATTCCCACTAACTCCTCTTTACTTAACCTCATAATGTTCACGAGTTCCAATATTATCTTTTCTTTGTGGGAGAATGAAGTAAAATGCTTCCTAAGCTGTTAATAGAGTATCCCAGTTATACCAAAAATACAGTTTTCTTTTCTTTTGCTTTTTTAACACAAAGGAACAGCATCCCACAAAATTTCATTTTTTAAATTTATTTAATTAATTTGAAATATTTTTCCATGGTTACATGATTTGTATTCTTTCCTTCTCCCCCTCCCGTAGCATTCCATATAATTTTAGTTGAATCAAATGAAAATAAATCTTTTCTCCATTAGTCTTTTTGTGAGACTGTTTTTTTAAATAGTCCATTTGCTGGTATTATCTACCCTTATTTCCTCATTTATTTGACATTACAAGGGAATGAGATGATTTGGATTAGAGAATTTTCTAAGTAATAAAAACTTATTCCTTAAATCACTAAATTTAAAACTATTTTTGATGAAAATCTTGGGGAAAGAGAGACAGGGTGGTGTAGTGGATAGTGAGCCAGTCTCCAAGTCAGGAAAACGTGGGTTTAAACTGGCTATATAACCCTGGACAAGTCACTTAACCTCTTACTGTCCCCAGGCAAAACCTTTTTTTTTTTTTATCCTGGGACTCCATTCTAGGAGCATAGGGCCACAACCAGTAGGCAATGGGACACACAGTTGCTCAGGGTCACCCAGCTGGGAAGTGTCTGAGTCCGGATTTGAACCTAGGACCTTTCGTCTCTAGGCCTGGCTCTCAATCCACTGAGCTAGCCCAGCTGCCCCTACTTTAGGTTGCAGTTTCTTTAGCAGATGTAGTTTTTACAGGGTGGGGTTGCTAGCCCCACGCCCAACCCTCCTCCTTTTTTTCATCCGGGCTAGGGACCGTCCTTGGCCCAGGAGTGGTAAGGGTGGGCAGTAGGGGTCAAGTGACTTGCCCAAGGTCACACAGCTGGAAGTGTCCGAGGCCGGACTTGAACCTAGGACCTCCAGTCTCTAGGCCTGGCTCTTAATCCACTGAGCCACTCAGCTGCCCCCAAGACTATAAATTACATATCAAGTATTAATCTGCATGGGAGTTTGCTAATTGGGAGCTTCCTAGACCAATGAAATCATATATCTGGAGATGGATCTTCCTGATCTATTGATCCCTGCCCCTTATTTTTATCCTAATTCTTTACTCACATTCCTGGGCTACTGAACATTAATAGAAAGTTTTTGAAAATGAAAGATTTTACCTGCTATAAATTTATGTTACATAGACTCAGCCAGATAATCTACTGCTGACAGACTATCCTTCTACTCTGTTCTCATCAACTCAAGAATCACAGGATTTCAGAACTGGAAAGGAGCTTAGAGGTATCAAATTCCATTCACATGTAACCAAAAATTCCTTCAACATCTCCAGCAAAATGCACACCCAGCCTTCATTCAAACATCAGTGAGGGAGAAATCATTACCTAAATACATTCCATTTTCAGAAAAACGCCAATTATTCAGTGTTTCCTTTCCTCAAGATGAAACTGAGGAAGAAGCTAGGTAGCTCAGGGACTGGGAGCCAGGCCTAGAGATGGTAAGTCCTGGGTTCAAATCTGGATTCAAGATACTTCCTAGCTATGTGCCTGGGCAACTCACTTAACCTCGACCGCTTAGCCCTTACTGCTCTTCTACTTTGGAACCAATATTTAGTATTGATTCCAAGGCAAAGGTTAAAAAAAAAAAATTAAACAGCTTCCGAATGCATCCTCATAACCCAAAACTTTCATAGATGATTTAGTCTTCCTTTTACTTCACCAAGGAAACAAGTCATTAATAAAAGTCCCATTCTCTACACCTCAGAACTTCTTGGCATGACCTCTCATTCTTTGCTCATTAACTCTTGCCTCCTCCAAGGCCTTGCTCCAACAATTTTCCTCTTTTCCATGCTTTCCCTCTCCACTAGGCTCTTCCCATCTGTCTATAAACACACTTGGGTCTCCCAAATCCTAAAAAAAAACACCTTCATTTGACCCTGATACTTTGTCTTGTCCAGCAGTTACCATTCATAGTATTTCTTCCTTCCCCTTTGCTGCCAATTTCCTTAAAAACATCATCTCTATTCTATGCCTCTACCTCCTTATCACCCATTCTCTCAACTTTCTGCTATCTAGGTTCTACAAACTCTACTGAACCTTGTCTCACCAATGACTTCCTTATTGACAAGTCCAATGGTCGTTTTTTAGCCCTCATCCTTGACCTCTGAAGGAATTTACAGATGCTTCTGACACCAATTCCCGTCTCTTCTGTATATCTCCACATATCTTGCTTCAAGGAGCTCACTATTACCACTCTTTTACTTTGGAGCCAATACAGAGTATTGATTTTAAGATGGAAGGTAAGGATTTTTAAATAAAGTAGTGGGAGAAAGAAGTTGAAACTAAGGCCTTTGGTTTTATCTGTGAAATTCAATTCTCTAGGCTTCTTTTATCCTTTTACTAATGCTGATCAAGAGCAAAATTGATGAAGAAAAGAAGGCTTGACCTAACAGCCACCATTTTAACAAAAACAACTGTCCGATTCCAGAAAAAGAAATAAATAACATTTTTTGATGTTTTCTGAAAGTCTGAGATCCAAATTATCTCCCTTCTTCCCTTTCCTTCCTCCTCTCTGAGTCCTATCTTTTCAGCCTAATTTCACTGTTACCCTTACAGCACTTAAGAGCTTCCATCCAAATTAGAACTAGCTGCTTTGTGAATTCAATATGCTATCTCTGCCCTCCAAGAATTGAAACAAATTATCCTCTACTGTTGTTCAATGGGGAGAGCTCTGGGCCTAGAGTCTGAAAGACTCAACTTAAAATTACTAGGTATGTGACTTTGGGCAAGTCACTTAACTTCTATCTGCCTTACTTTCCTCAGCTGTAAAATGGAGACAGTAATAGAAGCTATCTCATAGTGTTGTCAGGAGGCCCAAATGAGACAATCTTTGTGAAGTGATTAGCATAGTGCCTGGCACATGGTAGGTCTTTAATAAATGCTTATTCTTTTGCTGATCTCAGAGGTCTCTTCTGATTCTCTGATTCTCCCGATGTCCTTATCTAAAGCAGATAGAAGGTGGTGCAATAGAAAGAGTGCTGGGACTTATTAGCTATGTGGCTCCAAGCAAGTAACTTAACTTGTTTGCCTCAGTTTCCTCAACTCTAAAATGGGGAAAATAATAGCACCTAATTCCCAAGGTTGTTGAGGGGATCAAATTAGATAAGAATTATAAAGCATTTAACACAGCATTTAACATATAGTCAGCACTTAATAAATATTTGTTTTCTTCCTTCTTTATCCCACTACTAGACTTTTGGGTCCACCAGGAGAAGGAGATTATCTTACATAAATTCTGTTTCCCTTAAGAGTCTAACAGTATTCTGCAGATAGTATCGGCTTAAAGAAACTACTGAATTGAGTATGTCAAGTATAACCTTTTAGGGTAATTTAGAGCTTTTGTGAGAAGTAATATACCTAAGGAGCAAGAAAAGTCAGGATGTTATTCTACCAGATAGGAAGGAGAAGATCTAACTCTGCTTCTAGTTCTATCACTAACTAGCCTGTGTGATATCGGGACCTAATGAATTAATAAATTTGAGAAAATTTAAGATATAAAAACACATAACTATAATTTAAAATATCGTATCATATTACAAAAAGTATAGACGTGTTAGATTTAAAGAAGAAAATATTTACTCACTATGGGCACCGGGGAAATCATATAGAAGCTAGCATATGATTTGGATTTTACAAGATTAATTGCAATTAATTGGGGAATGGCCAAACAAATTGTGGTATATGTTGGTGATGGAAATGATAAGCAAGATGATTTCAGAAAAAGCTGGAAAGATCTGCATGAACTGATGCAGAGCAAAATAAGCAGAACCAAGAGAACATTGTACACAGTAACAGCAATATTGTATGATGATCAACTGTGAAAACTTGGCTGCTCTCAACAATGAAATAATCTGGAACAATTCTGAAGGACTTATGGGGAATGCTATCCACATCCAGAGAAAGAACTGTTGAGTTGGATGGATGCAGATTCAAACATATTATCTTTCACATCAGTGTATTTATGGTTTTATTATGGAGTTTTGGTTTTGCATTAGTGTGCCCTTACAACAATGATCAATACAGAAGTGTGTTTTGCATGATAATAAACATATGGTCCAGATTAAATTGCTTTCCATATCCAAGTGGAGGGAGGGAATGAGATGATTTGTATCTTAAAATTTTGGACAATGTTTGTTAAAAACTGTTATTTCATATAACTGGAAAAATAAAATATCTCTGAATTTAAAAAATAAGGAGCTATTAAAAAAAAGATGGACAGTAGGTGAGAAAGGGAACAGTTTTCCCATCTGTAAAATAAGAAGACTGAATAAGATGATCTTTTAATCCAGCCCTCAAATTCTCAATGCAGAAGGTTACTAATGAAACACATCAAGTTTGAAAATGATTACTGATAATTCAATTCACCTGAAGCACTAGTAAAACTATACTATCCTAATCTAGTACAGTGTCATGTGCTCCACTGTTACACAATTGTTTTTTAAAGCTGTAGGAGAAGGAAGTTGAAACCAAGGTCTTTAGTTTTATCTATGAAATTCAATTTTCTAAGTTATCTTTTATCCCATTTTTACTAAGGCTAATCAAGAGCAAAAGAAATAAGAAAGAAATTAAGACTTGACATAAATGCCATCATTTTAAACAAAAGCAAATGTCTGACTGCAGAAAAAAATATTTATTAGTTTGGAGAAATTATTAAGAATACTATGTTTGGGGGCAACTAGGTGGCTTAGTGGATAGGCCTAGAGACAGGAGGTTCTGGGTTCAAATGTGGCCTCAGATACTTCCTAACTGTGTGACCCTTGGCAAGTCAATTAATCTCAACTGTTCCCTTACTACCAATACCTAATATTGGTTCTAAGATGGAAGGTAAAGGTTTAAAAAAAGTACTATGTTGGAAAAATGTTTTGGAAGGTTTCCATGTAATCGTTAGAGGCATTTTTTTCTACCTACCTATAAGACTGCAACTCAAAAGTTCTTGATAATCGTAAATCCTGAGCTAGAAAGGGCTATAAAAAAAACTAAAAGAAACCAAATTTAGAAATTCTTTTTTTTTTTTTTTAATTTAGCTTAATCAAGTTCTAGTTAACTAATCACTAGCATGACACAAGACATGATTCTCTCCTGGGTTAAAGTATCCCCATCCCTTTTTTTTAAACCTTTACCTTCTGTCTTAGAACCCATACTAAATATCTGTGCCAAGGCAGAAGAGTGGTAAGGGCTAGGCAACTGGGGCTAAGAAACTTGCCCAGGGTCACAAAGGCAGGAAGTGTCTGAGGCTACATTTGAACCCAGGACCTCCCATCTTCAGGCCTGGCTCTTTATCCACTGGGCCATCTAGCCAACACTTAAACCATCTCTTTTTAATGTGGCCCAAAATAACCAATTAAAAGATTAACTCAGAATTCTCCTGGAAAGAGTATGAATGACTTTTTTTTAGTTTATATATTTTGCTATAGGAACTAGAGTACTTTTTGTTTGAATTTTATAGTAATCCGAAATCAATAAGGAAGTCCTTATGGTTACCATATATTTCAATAAAGTATTTCAAAGGGATCAAAATTTATTTCACATCAACAATTCAACAAACATTAACTGTTTTGTAAGCACAGTGAATATAAAGAAAAATGAAACAATTTCCACCCTCAAGGAGCTTACATTCTACTGCAAGGTAACAAAATGTATATAAAGAAATCTCGGCCATCATTCTGAATTCAAGATCCATCTTTAATTGTGAGAAATTAGAGCTGGAGGTCTCATCACACCCAGCCTAAGGCAAAGACCCCATTTAGATGTTCAACAGTGTGTTTTGTAGGCTTTTGACAGTTAATTAGCTTGAGTGATTAATAAGAGAAAATGTTCAGACTATGTTAAAAAACATGTCATAACATTTTGGCAACAATTTGGTAACATTTGATAAGAAGTAATAGATTTTAGTACAAGGTTAAGATAAGATACAGTATAAAGAAATTTAATTAATCTTACAACTATTAGTTCAGAACCATCATATTAACTCTGGGAGGGATTAGTCAGAGGAGTCTGTCTTTGGTCATAAGACTCTGAGGAGCCTGTAGTGGGTATAAATCTTCATAGAATCAAATAATATCTGGACCTGCCAAGGTTGTTTTCCTTTTATCTCATCAGGATAGCTGTGCACTCACCATTTCAAATGAGTACAGTTTATTTCCTCCTGCATGAGTTTCAGCTTCTCTAGATCACTACACAGATTTGTAATTTTTATTCCTCCAACAAAAGCTCTTAAACTAGTTAGTTCCAACAAAAGCTCTTAAACTAGTTAGTTGCTCTAAATACTCTAATAACTACAGTTAATATTCTATTGTTATAATTGATATCTTATTTTCAGTTTACTAACTGGGAATAACTCTTTCTAAAATCAGTTACTACTAAAGGATATGTGATTCTTATTTTATAATCATTGATATAAAGGTAATTTCCTTTTCAAAATTCAATATAAAAATATATACAAAACAACCACAGTGAGGTGGGAAGAAAACAAAAATATCTGGTACACAATTAAAATACAATACAGAAGATGTATGACTGGGAAAAAATGTGGCCAGGTCTGCTAGTAAGGAATAGGTAGACAGCTCTAAAGCTTCATGTCAAACTATGCCTGGCTTTCTTCTCTAGGAGAGAATAACTGAAACTCTGTCCCTGGATAGGCCATGAATGAAGTCAAGACCATTATGGATAAAGGAAGTGAGATGGTGTTTCTATGGAGAAAATCTTAAATCATTTACATATTTTTATTTATGCTACTTATTAAGGGCAAAAGAAATGGAAAACTAAAAATTGATAATTCAGTAAGTAGATTAGATCTAGTATCAGGCCGTAAGGTTAGTGACATTTAATTCTGTTATTGATCTGGAAGTTGGAGTGAACAATACACAAGTAAATTTCAGAGTACTTAGGAAGTACTCAATTGAAAACTGCAGGAAACATAAGTGAGCAAAAAGGAAGTAGTATAGATCTAAATATGATACTGGTTGACAGTTGAGCACCCAACCATATTTTAAGCATCCAACCATATTCTAGACATAAAATAAGATTTAATTCAAAGAGATATGTCTCAGTTCTATTAATTTTGGAAAAGCATAAAAGATTATCAAGAAGAACAAGGTTATCACTTCATTATTTGAGAAGCCTGTCTGAAATTGGGAAATCAATTTTAGTTTTCTGAGCAATAGCTAAAGGAGAATGTGATAAATCTGAAATTAAAGTTAAAAGTCAACAGAAATAACTTAGCTTTGTAAAATGGGTTATTGTAGCAACTTTATGAAACTAACAAAGACAAAAATAGTCAATCAGATTTCCAGGGGGGAAAAGCCACTTAAAACAATACTTAAGACTAGATGATCAAGTCATCAAATAATAGACATAATATCAAACGACAAATATGTAAATGAGATTGTACTGAATTAAAAAACAGTCACCGGAGGAAGTTTGGTTCCAGTTGCTACTAAAACTGATATAGATAATCACGACTGCATCATTCTATTTTAAATATATGTATTTTTGGATGGATGGATCTTCCTTTAGACTAACCTTTCATAGTTGCATTGTGCCTTACTAAATGTCTAGGTCGGCTCCAATCGATGCGGGGGGTGGGGGTAGGGGTGAAAAGAAGGAATAAGCTGGGATCCTTTCAGCTGAGATGGCATCCAAGTAAGTACCACCGGCAGTTTTCGGAGTCCTGGTGTATGACCACAACTTGGACAATTAAGACCTTTCCCCCTTGTTTTTCTGCAAACGTTCAGATCAGATCCAGTCGTGATTCCGTTAATCCTCTAAGCTAACAGACTTTTTTTTTTTTAAACCCTTACCTTCCGTCTTGGAATAGATACTAAGTATTAGTTCCAAGGCAGGAGATTGGAGAGGACTAGGCAAATAAGATTCAGTGATTTGCCCAGGGTCACGCAGCTAAATCTACAAAACTTTCAATCTCCCATTCTCCAGCACCGAGATGGCCAAGTCTCCTGTGGCAGGAGAAGCCCGGGTCCCTACCCTGGGTCTGATAGGTGTCCCCAGAAAGAAGTATCTAATAAAATCGAACATCAAGGCAATTCGTGCTTCCGCAGGAGATGGCTAGCACAGGACTTAACAAATTCTCCTACCAACGCGAAGGCTCCACCGGATAATGCCGCCAGGCTTGGGGTCCACCAGAGGCAGCGAGATGTAGCTCGGGCAGGAGAGGAGTAGTTCTCAGTGCCTACCGCGAGCTCTGAAGATTCGCCCCTTGGCCTGCCAGAAGACGCGTCGCTTCCAGAACTGGCGGAAGATAAACCGGGGTTCCTGAAGAAAATCAATCACTCCTCCTCGGTGCCGGCTCTCCCGACCTACTAGTAGGACGAGTCCAACACAGCGAGTAGCACTTCAAACTCAGATCCGAAAAGCGTCGGCTCTTGGGTCGCGGGAAACCGTTGAGACGCCTGCGCACTTGGGCCTTCAGGTTTCGCGCTTCGCGCACGCTTAACCCCACCCAATCACTCCCGCCTGCAGGTGGCCCAAGGTCCGCCTCCTCAGCACGCCCATAGAGAGGGCGTTTGCGCAGTGGTGGGGTCCGGGTGCGTACGCTGTGGAGAGACAGCGGCGCGTGCGCAGGCCGCACTCATTCCCTCCTCCCCTTCTCCTCGGCTCCTCCTCCATCTCCTCCTCTTCCTCCTCCTCCTCTTCCTCCTCCTCTTCTCCCCCCCCCTCACTCGGAGCGGTTGGTGCTCTTTCCCTCCTCTCTGCTGTTCTCTGCTCGCGGTCTCACCCCAGCGGTGTGGCCGTGGTGTGTGAGCTCTTGCGGCCCCGGTTGCGGGGATAGCAGTGGTTGCCTCGTGCTCCTGGGGGTCGGCGCGCGGCGCGCGGGGGGATTCTCGCCATGTCGACGGATGAAGTGAACGGCCTGTGCGAGCAGCTGGTGAGGGCGGTGACGGTCATGATGGACCCGAGCTCTACCCAGCGTTACCGCCTCGAGGCCCTCAAGGTAGCCGGAGAGGGGGGTCGTCTGGCGCAATTGAGGAAGAGCCCTGGGCCCCCGCTGCCCACGCGCGGAGGACGCCGGGCCCGTGGCTCCCAGTCTGGCCTGGGGCCCACGCGGCCTACGAACCCCTCCCCCGCTCTCCCTGCTACCCCTCTTCTGCAACTCCTCCTCCTCAACAAGCCCCCAGTCCCTGGCCCGGCCGGCTGCACCCTGGCCACTTCCCCACCGCAATGCCTTTCCCCTACCCTGCTGCCACCTGCTTGCCCCCCCCACGCCCCAAAACCCTGCTTCCCTGCCCATCCCCCTCTGCTCTCAAAGAAATCGGGCACAATAGTGGCTCTACCCCCTACTTGCCTTCCCTTAGCAGCCCACGTGCCCTTTTTCCTTTCTCCCCACCATCCATCCTTCCCCTTCCCATCTTTCCACACCCCTCCCCTAACACTACACATCACTCTGTGGGATCTCTTGTCAACCTTTTCAACTACCTGTAAACCGGAAGCCCCGGTCCTTTCCCCTTGCCTGGGCATTTCCTCGCAGGAACCACTTTCATGTCGTTTACAAGCATCTCCCCCGGTGCGTCTTCCCTGCCCATTCTTTCATTACCCATCACTGATCCACCACCCCACCCTGTACACGCCCTAGAACTCTAGGATTTTGGCTTGTGGTGGTTTTAGGCTCTTTTGCATAGAGCTTAACTTCTCGTTTTGCCTTTTAACAATGGTAGTGTCATTTAGTGGAAGTGGCCTAATGGAGTTTTATAGAGAAGGACAGTAACTCTTACAACCACGAATGTTTATGAAGCTGGAAAGGAGTGATTTGGTGATGTAACACTTCTTGCACCCTACCAAACATATATGTACAGATTATGACTGATGTACTTCCAACCCCTTACTCCTCCCAGAAAAACTTTATAACTTTGTTGATCTCCACTCTGGTGAAAACATGTAGATCCTGCACCCTGGAAATCAGAATCAGAAACTGGATTTCTTATTAGGGCTAGCCCAAGTATTTTTTTCTTTTCATCTTTTTGACTGGAGTAACATAAATCTAAAAATGAGAATAATTTGTGTTTTTATTTCTTCATATATTGGCATATGTTTTCTTGTTTGTGGTATTAAAAAATAATCATCTCCATATTTTTTTGTCAGCTACTAGTAAAAGCTTTAACCATTTTCCCTCCCCAGTTTTGTGAAGAGTTCAAAGAAAAGTGTCCCATCTGTGTCCCATGTGGCCTGAAGTTGGCTGAGAAAACACAAACTCCTATCGTTAGACATTTTGGCCTTCAGATTCTGGAACATGTTGTCAAGTAAGAGGCTCTTACCTACCTGAAATCATTCTGTCCCCGCATATCCTGTGGTTTTCCCTCTGAACCTTCTTAATATAAGGATTCTGGTTTTTTAGTGACTTCCTGCCATGTAGGTGGTCTTCACGCTAGACAGAATTTTCTCCAAGCAGGAATGTGGGCTAGAATAGAATTCTGCCTCAGGTTCTTGCTACCTGAGTAAGCATGGGCAATATACTTATCCTCTTTTGACCTCCCCTGTAAAATGAAGCTAATACCTATAGTATAGATCTACCTCACTGAGTTTTGGGAAAGATTGAGAGCATGATGTGTGATAAGTACTCTGCAAACTTTAGAGTCATAACATCTTGTGCAGAATTGAATGTGGTCCCTCCGGTTCTCCATTTCTGTAGCTCATGACCTTTCTAAGAACCCAGCTCAGTTCTGAGTACATGAACTGTAAAAGAATTTATGAAATACTTAAAGCAGCATTATCCAGAAATTTCTAAAGTCCACCTGCCAAGTTTCCTGATTTTGAACTTCTGCACTCTAGACCAACTTCCATTGCAACGGATGATGTTTATACACTAAACTAGATTTTTACTGCAATTGTAATTATCACCCTACCCTCCAGCAAAATGATGCTCTTACCTGGGGCAGCTAGAATGCCAGACCTGGAGGCAGGAGGTCCTGGGTTCAAATTTGGCCCCAGACATGTCCTAGCTGTGTGACTCTGGACAAGTCACGTAGCCCCCATTGCCTGGCCCTTTACTGTCCTTCTGTTTTAGACCTAATATACAGCATTGGTTCTAAGATGGAAGGTAAGATGTTCTTATCTGTTGGGACAGTTATTTGGTGTATATGTTTACTTTTTGTCCATCAAAACAACAATAGATATATATATTTTGGGGTATATGGATTCTTCCCATTAGCTCTTATGTGAATTAAAATCTGTTCTTAGAGTCATGCTTATATTGGGGCTCAGTGCCCAATCTGAAATCTCTCAACTCAAATCTTAAGTGAGAGTATTTGTATGCATGTAGAAACTGAATGTACCCTTATCAATAGATTCTTTAATGGATGTGACATCATAATTAAGGTTTGAGAATAGTACTATTTCTTACTAAGAAAAATGTTGAGTGTTTTATTGTATGTCTGTTACATTTCTCTTTTTTTGCTGAACAGGTTTCGGTGGAACAACATGTCTCGCCTGGAGAAGGTGTTCCTAAAGAATAATGTCATGGGACTGATATCAAGCGTAAGCAATAAGTAGTTGAAGAACTTCTGCTTAGGGTGGATTGGGCTACAGTGCTGCTTTTTAAAAAAAATATTTGGGGAGTATGATGTGAACTTTTTTTGTAATAACATAACCAGTTCCATGGAAACCAGATAACATTGTGGGAATTTTGCAATGCCATTTGACAAAAGAGATTTGGTTGGGGGGCGGGGGGGTTGCGGAAGACATGTTTACATTCCAGAGTAGAAGAAGATCCCGTCTCTGATTTTTATGGTGGTGAAATAGTGATTTTAGGCAGGTGGCTTTACAAAAAAATTTTTTTCTCCATAAGAAGCATTCTACTTCTTAAACTGAATTTAAAAAGTACTTCATAAATTTCATTCAAAGGGCTTCCTGGATAAGTATTTCAAGCATAATTTAAGGATTTTATCATTACCTCATATAAATATTAACTTCATTAAATGGTCATTTCTTTTTTTTTTTAAACCCTTGTACTTCGGTGTATTGTCTCATAGGTGGAAGAGTGGTAAGGGTGGGCAATGGGGGTCAAGTGACTTGCCCAGGGTCACATAGCTGGGAAGTGTCTGAGGCCGGGTTTGAACCTAGGACCTCCTGTCTCTAGGCCTGACTCTCACTCCACTGAGCTACCCAGCTGCCCCCTAAATGGTCATTTCTTATGTTCAAGGGTCTAAGCTTATTAGCACTGATTTAGAATCCAATGCCTGCCCATTTTCCTACTTGCTTTCTTTCATTGTTATACTGATAGTTCATGTTATGCGTAAATGTGTACACAATTTTGACCAGATCCTTAGAAATATTTAATCCCTATCTCTTTTTGTCAAATTATTTTCATCCTTGTTAGTGAAAATTCTCACTGAGAAATTGAAATCTCACTTTGATGGTTAATTTAAGACTGTTGTCCTAAAAATTATTTTCATTAAAGTTTCTCTGATTTAGGGTATAAACAACCTAAGGCTCAATTCAGCAGCTTTGGCTCATTAAATTTCAGAGAGAAAAATAGCCATAATAGCACTATTGATGAAGTACTCTATTTCAACTCCAAATCTTATATCTTGTTCCCCAACTTGGTCTTTTTATGCTGTCCTCACCTTCCATCTACATACTTTCAGTTGTTGCCTCCCTAAAACAGAAGGGGAAAAGTGTGAGGAGAGTTTCTATTATGTTTAAGTAAGGAAAACCTTACTCACTCTGACTCCAAGCATCAGCTATTATTTGATGAACTATCATGTGAATTTGTGAGAAAAGGTGAGGTAATGATTGTACTACAGAATTTGTTCTTCAAACACTTGGGACAGATGTGTACTTTTATCTAGTATCAGGTAGTCTGGCTCCTATGTTTTCTGTTTTCTTATCATCTAGAGATGTTCCTAAAAGAGTCTTTTATAAGCATGTCATTGGTTCTCTTTCAGGGGACTCAGAATATTTTGGAGGAAGAGAGCCACATAAAAGATGTTTTATCTAGAATTGTGGTGGAAATGATCAAGCGGGAATGGCCACAGCATTGGCCTGACATGTTGAAAGAATTGGACACCCTCTCTAAACAAGGGGTATGAAGCACAACATACATTTTTTTTCTTAGTGCTATTCTCTGGGGTCTGAACTATAACCTGAAAGGTCTTTGAAAGCAACTACAAATAATTTGAATTTATAGAGTAAAACATATGATTAATTTTTAAATTACTGTTATATTTTTCCCAGAACTTCAGGCTAATAGCAGTAGATAGCTAAAAGAATTTCCATCTCAGTCAAACTAAACTGATTTGTTTTCACTGGCATAGGAAACACAGACAGAGCTAGTGATGTTCATCCTTCTGCGACTGGCAGAGGATGTGGTGACTTTTCAAACACTACCTCCCCAGAGAAGAAGGGACATACAGCAAACACTAACCCAGAACATGGAAAAGATCTTCAGCTTTCTGCTTAATACCCTTCAACAGAATGTGAACAAATATCGGCGAATGGTAAGAGGAACCCTCTTTTTCTAGAGTTGCAGCAAGTGAAAAAGTCTTGCTTAGGAGATGGGGAAATATTTATGGGTACAGTCTCTGTGGATGGATAAGAAAAGCAAAAAAAAAAAAAGCCATCTAAGGCAAAATAAAGTGGCTGGTAGATGTCTGAACCAAAGTGGTTTAGTGGATAGATTTCTTTATTTGGAGTCTGGAGGACCTGGGTTTAAATTCTACTTCAGATACTTAGTAGCTATATAGCCTTTAGGAAGTTACTTAACTTTTGTGGGACTCAAGTTTCTTAATTTATAAAATAAGGAAGATGAACTCAATGACCCTCAGGTCCTTTCCAGCTCTAAAAATATGATTTTATGAGTTGGAAATTATTTTCTTAAAATTTAGTGCCCATACCACAGGTCTGATAGTAGAAAAGGATCCATTGCCTTTTTCACTAAGGAATGCCAGATTTTGCTATGAAGATAAAGGTTTATTCCAGCAACCATTAAAGTACCTATTTGCATGCAAAGGCTCTGTACTATGAATTAAACATCTAATATTTGGTTCACATTTGATAGTTACAAAATCCACCTTTTAACAGTGAGAAGCAGTATGCTCATCAAAAATTGGTGTCTCGTTAATCCTGGCCTTTTGGTTGCTTTGATTCCTTTCCAGAAATACAAAACTGTTGAGCTCATTATTAGTCTTTGTTAAAGCATTACCTGGCATTGCTATTTGTCCTGCTGAGACTTCAACACTACAGAGGGGGGCAAATTCAATATTATCTTCCCATTAATCTCCATAGAGGATTCCAGTGAGAAGAGAAATTTTGATTCCCCAGTTTCTAGAACCCAAGAAGCATTCCATAGAGGAGAATTTTAGTTATTTTCTATAGCATTCTGAAACTGATGCTATTAGCCATTTGATTAAGTATAAGATGAGGATGGAAAAAGGAATAAGCATTTAGTTAATTTTATCTCATTTATTTTCCACATATCTTAGACTATACGGTACTATAAAGGTTTTACAGGAAAAAAATCAGAAAAGAAAAATTTTAAGATCTCCCTGAGATTGGTGGGGAAAAGCCCTCTGCTAGAATGCAAATGGTGAGGTTTGTTGACTGAATACTCCTTGGGGACTAGCTACCTTACTAAGAAAGTGTAGGTTATGATGATTTTTTGCTATAAAATTGAACTAGTAGTACTATAGCATATTGATTATAGGCTTATTTTGTTCCTAGGGAAGAGTTTTGTTATAGCCTGGGAAATATCATAATTGGATGATTGTGGCTTAGTGGATATTTTTCAATTGATAATGGAATCCTTTTGGCTGGATAAATTTGTAAACCACAAAAAAGAGAAAGTATTTCAGCTCTACAAATGTTTCTTAAGAATCGTCTGGAAGTTACTCTTATTTGCAGCAGTGTTTTGCTATGATAACAACATGCTGGGGTTGGAGGGGATTTTGGAGATGAATTTGATATTAAAATCAAATACTTTTTAGCCCTTACTATCTCAGAATCAGTATTCGGTATTGGTATTGATTCTAAGGCAGAAAAGGGCTAAGCAACAGAAATTTTCTGATTTGCCCATAATCACACAGCTAGGAAATATCTCAAATCAGATTTAAACCCAGGACCTCTTGCCTCCAGATCTGGTGCTTTATCCACTGTGCTACCTAACTGCCCCTTCAAGTATTTAATAAATGTTTATTATGCACCAGGCATTAGGCTAAGTACAGGAAATACAGATACAAATAGAAAGATAAGTAATCTCTGCCTTCAAAGAGCTTTCATTCTAATGAGGAAAGAGTATACATAAAAGGAAGTAGAGGAAGTCCTGAGTGGTGCTTTGAGAGAAATGAGACTTGTCTATCCTGGCCACTTTACTTAAGATAGCCATCCAATCAGAGGGAGAGGCTACAGGTGCAAAGGGTACTTCCAGCATGTGAATTCCAAGGTCAAACTGAAACTTCAAGATGAAGAATTAAAGCAAGATATAGAAATTCCTGACCACAGCCATCCTATAAATAGTGCAGAACTATTTGGTTTTAAATGTGCGTAGTCTTTAGTTTTGTTTTACAAACAGAAGAAAATTAAAAAATATATCCTTCAAAGGTAAACCACTTCACCGTCCAACTTCAACATCATTGTTCAGCTTTTGTGATTTTCAGAAATTCTAAGGTTGTGGTTACTTCTTTTTGGGTTTACCTTTTCCAAAATTAAAATATCTAGTCTTGTGGTTGAGCAAGGCTGGTAAGTGATAGAATAGGCACTATATACAGTAGTGGGGAGAGGCAGTAGAATAAAGTTGATGAATGTCTGGGCTTTTTGTCAAAAAGATCTGGGTTCTATTCTGGCCTCAGACATTCAATAGTAGTGTGACCCTGGACAAGTCACTTAGTCTTAGTTTTCTCATTTGAATAGATTGGACTTGATGACCTATAGGATCTCTTCCAGCTCTAAATATGTGTAGTATTTCTGTGGCTTCTATTTTAATTTCTTCATCATCTACAGCTTTTATTTTAATGTTGTGCCCCAGCAATTCCAACACTCATTTTATATAACTTTGGAACATTACAGTTCACTCAAACTTTGTTCCCACTTCCAGATTTTGAAATTTTTAAAATATTGGAGAATAGTGCTTAGTGCTTGGCACACAGTGGCTCTGCGTTTGATTGAGCATAAGTTATGAGATAGGTATTGTCATTCTTTTTCTTGCCCTGGTCCCAAAGAGACATGAAGAATCGGAGTGGAAACAGAGGAATTATAGCCAGGGAGAATTATGGGGCGGTAATTTGATCTCATCCATCACCATATCACCCTCCTGGTTTTCACTCGGTATCAATATTATAGTGAAAGGAACATATTTCTCATTCTCATTACATTCCTGCTTTATTAAAATAATTGTCAATGAAAGGTTTTGAAAGGGTTCTTGTTAAAAAGATAGAAATCATCTGACATGAAATTTTCCCTGTTCTACAACCAAAACCTCCTTAATATCCTGTCCTCTCTCTTCCATTGTTCCAATTTTTGACTAAAGTGGCCCCTTTGCCAAAGCTAAGCCTTTGATCCTATTCACCCCTTAAGTTATCCTATCCTTTCTTATAATCTTGAATCTCTCCCTGTCTCTCCATACCTTCATGCCTACATGTTTACGGAGAGGTCCTCCAACTTAAAAAACAAAACAAAACAACCCTTCCTTTCCTTTGAGCTTTGGTTGCATATATTCACCTCCATATCCCTTGGAAAAAATATGGCTATACAAATCGTTTACACTTCCTTATCTGCCATTCATTTCTCATTCCCTTTTAGTCTGACTTCAGCCTCCAGCATTCTAAAGGAACTGCTCTCTCCAAAACCATCCATCTCTTAATTGCTAAATCTAATAGACTTTCCTCAGTCTTTATTTTTTTTTTAACATCTCTGCAGCTTTTGACACTATTGATTACTACCTTTTTAGGGGAATGTCCTTCAGTTTTTTTGACATGATTATTTCCTGATTTTTCTCCTTCTCTGATCTCATTCTTCTTTGATGGATCATCCTATTTCCTGTCCGCTTATTAAAGGTATTCTCTAATTCAGTCCTGGGTCCTATTTTCTCCACCAAAATTCATTTTCTTCTCTCTCCCTCCAACTCAGCTTGCACTTCCGTCAAATTTGTTTCTGCTGACAGAGTCTTGATCCCTCTAATCACTCAGATTTACAAATTTTTACCTTCTTATCCACTTGTTTGTCAGGTTGTATCAGTTCTACTGTCACAGCATTTCCCCCTCCATTCTTCTTTCTCTCTATTCAAATAACCTGTAGCTAACTCAGGCCTTCAGTTATTATCTTGCCTGGACCTTAGTAACTGGCCTCTTAATTGGGCTTTTAGTCTCTGGGCTTTCTTCTCAATCCATTTTCCATACGACTGTCCAAGAAATGTTCTGAAAATCTCCCCCACTTAAAAATATTAAGTGACCTCTAGAATAAAATAAAAATCCCTGTTTGCTATTTAAAACACTTCATAATCTTATTCCAGACCACCTTTTTGTTATTCTGATTTCTTTTAAATATGTTTGTACATTTGGGTCTTTTACCTCCTTCTTTGATTTGTTTGGGTTTAGACCTAGTATTATAATTGCTGGGCCAAAAGATATGCACAGTTTAATAGCTTTATGGGCATAGTTTTGATTTCTAGCCCACCTTTGTCTGTGCTTATTTCATGTTACTCCACTTTATGTACTCTACATATCAACCAAACAGTCCTGCTTGCTATTCCCCTAACTCAGTGGTTTTATCTTTCATCTCCATGCCTTTGGATTGGAGAGTGCCCCTCCCCCTTACCCCAATTTATGGAATACATTCCCTTACCTAACCCTTTTTAAATCCCAGCTTCCCTCAGCTTTAAGTTCATTTGTTAGCATCTACCTTTTTTTTTTAAGCTGTTACTTTCTGTCCTATAATCAGTACCATGTATTGGTTCTAAGGCAGAAGAGCAATAAAGGCTAGGCAGCGAGGGTTAAGTGACTTGCAAAGGATCACACAGCTAGGAAGTGTCAGCTTCCAGATTTGAACCCAAGACCTCCTTTGTCCAGGCCTGGCTCTGTATGGGCCACCTAGCTGCCACCTAGCATCTTCCTTTTTTACATTTTTTTTTATCCTGAACTTGAACAAACATATAAAATGATCCATTTCCATTGTGTTGTAAAACAAAAGAAGAGGATTGTATATGAAATTTTGAGTCTTTTATGGCTGCTTCTCCCATCCCTTTTGAAAAACTTAAAAACAAAAACTTTGTAACAAAATTACATAGTCAAGCATAACAAATTCCCTCTTTGGTCATATTAAAAAATGTCTTACTCAGCTTTTATTTTTCCAAAACTCCTACTTCTTGGTGCTCACATAAATCATCTTGAATTTGCTTCCTGTTTTCTTTTTTTTGTATTGTCCAGTAATATGGAGAGGAAGGACTGTTTTTCATTTCTATCTTTGTATCCCATAGCCAAATGAGTAATTTTCACATGTATTTAATAAATGCTATGATTGTATTTGGTTACAGAGTTAGAAGTGGTCGTTTTTGGTTTTTTTGTTACAGAACATTTAGTTGAAAAAATCATAATGACATAGAATTTATCCTTCTGTAACAAAAAAAATTAAAATTCGGTTTTTTCTCAATTTGTGAACAACATTGATTTTTGTATACTTATTGAATATATTAGAAGTGAACATAATCTTATCTATTTTTTATTCCATTTGTCTCCAAGAGCTTCTGTAACTTCTTAGAGGGGTATTATCTTGGAGGATGAACAATAAAATATTTAGATTTTAAACCTCTTTAGCCAAGGTGTATCTTTACCTTTTGGTTGGGGGAAATGGAGAAGTGTCTTATACAATCATTTGCTCTGATGACCTGTATCCTTATTCTTTTTTTTTTCTTCTCCAGAAAACAGATACTTCCCAGGAGCCAAAGGTAAGTAGTAAAGAGTTCGAGGAATCAGCTTAGAGACCTCACAGAAAAACTCTTTAGTATTTGTATTTATAGGTAACACTTAGAAAGTTCTAGATAATGGAAGCCATGGTTTCTACAGTGCCTTTGACCATTGTATGCAGTCATTTGGCTGTGTAAATCAGAAATAAATCACACATCTCTGTGTCTTTAGTCTGAAATAAAAGTATGTCATTTGGGATTTGTTGAGAAAACAGATTTGTTGGCAAAAACTGTTAGTCAATAGTAAATTATAGACTAAAGTCTTAAAACTGCCACTATTTGAGAAGTGACTGTACTTGAACAAGAAACTTCAGTTTCCTACTGTGTGGCTGCTATAACTACTAGAAACGAAAAGAATCATCTTTTTTCAAGTAAAATTAGAAATAAATGATCTGCTATAGCTAACTTGTCTATGATCCTTCAATTAGCTAACGTTAATTAAGCATCCATCTACTCTGTGTGAGGAAGTCACTGTGCTACAAAGATGAAAAACACAGCTCCAAAGAGCTTACAGCCAAATATTCTATATGTGTATTTATATATATAATGAGTTCCCAATAAGGTATAGTGTGGTAAAGACAAAGGAAAACTTGAGATAAAGTGCTCTGAAATATGGGGGGAAAGGGTAGGGAGGGGAACACTTTTAGCTGAGAGGTACCATTACATCTACATATTTATCTGCCCATGTAGGCCCAGGCTAACTGCAGGGTAGGGATAGCAGCACTTAACACCCTGGCAGGCTACATTGACTGGGTGACCATGAACCACATTACAGCTGAAAACTGCAAACTCCTGGAAATGCTGTGCTTGCTTCTGAATGAACCTGAACTTCAAGTAGGAGCAGCCGAATGTCTCCTAATTGCAGTCAGCAGGAAGGTATGTTGTTTCCTAGTTAACAAATGTTTCTTACGCATTTGCTATGTGCAGGGCACAGTACTGGGACTGGGACTGCAGTGATAAAAGTAGGCTTTGTCAAGGAGCTTAAAGCAAACTAATAGGTCACTTAAGGTATGTATATAAAAATATTAAGAATAATAATTCTAAAATGATCATTTCAGAGTATCTTAGAACTAAGTTCTGTGGGAGATTCAATTAAGTTGAAATCTTTTTTCATTGAGGAGATGAAAATATAGAGAGAATTAAGGGGGAAATGTCAACTAAACTCAGCCTTAAAATAAGGGAGAGGTTTCAGCGAAAGGAGACAAGGGAATGTATGTCTGCACTAGCCACGCAAAGGTAATGACAAAAGGACATTCAAAAACAGCATATAATTCCATTTGGTCAGAATGGAAAATGCAAGAAAAGAGAGAGTAGTGAAAGAGAAATGGAAAAGCAGATTGTAGAGGGCTATGAATAGCCAGGCTAAGTATTTTGAACTTGATCTAATAAGACCTAATAACACTATAGGAAGCAACTAAGTATTCTTCATAATAGAGTGAAGTGAAGAGATCTATACTTTAGAAAGGTCAGCAGTATGAAGGTAGGTTAGAATAAGGAGAGACTGGAAACAAGATGACCAGTAGTTCCTTACCAGAAGTGATAACGGCCTGAATTAAGGTGTTAACAGTGGGAGTGGGAAAGGGTGCAGAGGTAAAATTGACAGGTTTGGGCAGCTGATTCGAGGAGATGAAAAGGACATTATATATAACTACCCAGAAGTGGAGTGACAGAAATAATAAAAAGTAGGTTTTATAAGGAAGATGAATTCAGTTTTAGGGATATGATCTTGAGGTGTCTGTTGACATTCAAGATGGAAATGCCCACATAGAATCATGAAATACTCTCAGTTCTGGAAATGATAGAAGAGTCATCTGAATAGGTGATAATTGAAAGGGGTGGGAGGATTTCAATGTCATATCCCAGAGTAAGTTTTTATAAAGAGAAAAATGGTCAAAGACAAAACCTTGGGGAATAAACATCAAGAAGACAGGAAAAAAAGAACCAGCAAAGGACACAGAAGTGGCTTGATAGAGAATGGATGTGAAAAGATAATTGGAGAATAAAGTCTAAGAGGGAAAAGGGTTTTTTTGACTGGATATTAATATTTAAAGGTGTGGTCTCCAAGGAACTGAATAAATAACAATTCCTAAAATGATTTTAGTAATTTATTTACTAAATATAAGAGAGAGAAGTAGAGAGATGAGAAGAGGGTAGAGTAAGAGATCTAACTTAACGAATTAGGTTTGTGTTCAAGTCTGGGCTTTACTCCAGCAGAGCTCCAGAGGCCCAGCCAGAGCCAATTAACAAGGGGTTTAGTCACAAGAACCTCTCCCAATCAAGGGTCCCTCTGGAAGTTAAGGTAGTCAGCCTTCTTCACTCACCATGTGTAGTTCTAAGGGAAAGATTTAAGAACAGTCTCACCAAGGTCTCAGGGTCCCACGTCTAGCTCTCCTCCAAGTCCAAAACAAGAAGTCCTTCAGGTCCAAAACAGGAACAAGAAGAGCTGAACTCACTGAACTCTCTTTTAAAGAGGCTTCTTTTACATCACTTCTGTGCCTTCCTCTTAGTTTATGTGTCCAATCACAATAGACGCTTTTCTTAGGACTGCCCAGGAGGCAGTCAGTAAATTCTGATTCGTCACTGTAGTACACATGGGTCACAGACCTCCCAACTTGTGAGTTAAGTGGAAATGTTTTCACCTTTGGTGATTAAATCTAAAGATGGGCAAGGTAGATTTAATCTCATTATCACAAAAGACTATCTATCATGCTTTCCCCAAATATCTACCCCCATCCCTGAGTACATTTCAATGAGGCTTAGAAAATGTACCATTCTGGAATTTATATTAGAAGTTTTACCTCCAGACTCCTCCAAGAATCCATGAAAGGACCCCATTCTTTTCTCTCAGTTCTTTGGAGACCCAAAGACAAGCTGGGTTGGTTGAGGGTAGAATGGAATCAGTCCTTGTTAAGTGGGTTCAGTGGAGCACCTCCTAGCAGCATCTAGCTGTTGGAGTGGTTAATAGGATTCCAGTTAGAGAGAGAATCCTCACTTTCCAAGAAAGTGCAGCACAGCACTAGCAGCTAACCATAGGAGAAAGAAGAAATCCAGCCCAAGTCCCTGATCTTATGGTTAAAGCTCAACATGGGATTATCTCCTGAACCCGGAAACAAGGGGTAAGGATCCAGTCAGAACCTACAGCAGAAGAGGGCCCTAGAATCTCATGGCAAGAGATTGCCTCCAGGCAGAGCCCCTTGAAGTAGCAGGGAAGCCTTGCTTTGTTCAGTTTCAGAGCTTTATCCAAATGCATCTATGCCCTCTCACATCTTCCCTTAACCCCCAAACAGGATAGTGAGGTGGATGAGATGGGTACCTTATGAAATATTTGGAATACCATGAAAAAAAATACCATGGTTTGAAATATCCAGGGATAAACCCTGAAAAGTATAGCTGCAGGGGCAGCTGGGTAGCTCAGTGGATTGAGAGTCAGGCCTAGAGATGGGAGGTCCTAGGTTCAAATCTGGCCCCAGACACTTCCCAGCTGTGTGACCCTGGGCAAGTCACTTGACCCCTGTTGCCCACCCTTACCACTCTTCCACCAAGGAGCCAATACACAGAAGTTAAAGGTTTAAAAAAAAAAAAGGTATAGCTGCCTCAAATTCCAGGTAAAACCCTTAGAGGGGGAAAAAAAATACCCTGGCCATAAGGACCACAGGAGTTCCTAGAAGATATTATGAAACAAGGCACAGAACAGAAAAACTTGAATAAAAAGAATGGCAAGGACACCTTTAGAATAGGTGGCGAAAAATCTTGCTGAAGAACTGACTATCCTAAAATTTAGAGTGGAACAGACAGAACACAACTCCATGAGACAAGAAATAATTAAAGCAAAGTTTTAGAACTTGAGAAAATTATCAGATTATCTGAAAACCACCATCAGAAAAAAAAAGTTTGTATACCATATTTCAAGAAATTACAAATGTAAACAGCATAGAACTCTTAAGAACTAGAGAGCAAAGTGAAAATAGAAAGACTATATGAGTCAGATGAAAACTTCAAGGAATATAATAGCCAAAATGAGAGCTTCGGGGACAAAGAAAGAATAGAAGCAGCCAAAAGTGTTCAAATACCAATGTGTCACAATAAAGATCACATCAGGTTTTACCAGCTACCACTATAAACAATGGAAGGGCTTGTAATACAATATTCCAGAAAGCAAGTGATAAAGATTTACAACCAAGAATAAACCTATTCAGTAAAAGTAAGTGTAATGCTATAGGGGAGGAAATAAGTCTTTAATGGAATGAAGGATTTCCAAGTATTCCTGACAAAAAGATCTGAATTGAGTCAAGAGAAACTAAAAAGTTATAAGTTTGTAATGAATTGTTCACATATTAATAAGGGGATAAAAAACAAAAGTCATCTCAGCATAGGAAAGGGTAAAAATGACAGGCTATAGATGATTTTGTTTTTAGGGGAAGACAAAAATGAAAATATAAGGAACTATCCTGGGAAAGAAATGAAGAAGAAGGGAAGGGAAATCATAGAGATGGAAAAAAATGAAAAGTTTGTGGTCATGGAGGAAGAAAAAGATGGAGGCAACAGGCTTCCTATCAGTCTTATTTTTATCTGACCCAAACAAGGGAAAATAGATCACAGTTACACGCCCTTCCATGCACACACATATTTCAGTATAAAAATGCGTTAAACTTAAAAAGGGAAGTAAGAGGGGACTGGGAGAAGGGATCAATAAAGAAAGGATCTAAAGGAAGAGTTAGATAGGTAAGGGAATTGTTCAAAACAAAACAATTTGAATATTAGAGGGAAGAATATGAAGGTAGGAGATTAAAGAAAATGAAGAAAGTATAAGTCTGGAATCAGGTGAGCAAGGGAGAAAAGAACTGGTACAGAGAAAACAGCTATTTCAACATAAAGAGAAGTAAGAACAAAGCGGATAGGGTGGAGGAAATACACAATTAACAGTCATTTGTGAATGGAATGAACACACCTCTAAAATGGAAGAAGATAACATGGATTAAAAAGCAGAATCTAACAATGTTTACAGGAAACATGAGGTACAGTCTTGCACAGTTAAAATGAGGGGCTGGAGCAAAATCCATTATGCTTCAACTAAATTCAAAAAAGCAAGAGTAGCAGTTATGAGTTAATGTAAGGCTATAGGAAAAATTATTTTTAAAAGATAAATGGGGAAATTACATTAATGTTTAAGGCAGTGATGGGCAAACTACGGCCTGCAGGCCAGATGTGGGCCCCCTGAAATGTTCTAACGGGCTACCGGTGACATTCCTAATCTGACGATTGCAATGAGTAGGATACAATACAATCAAACTTTGAAAGAGTTGCCTTAGAAACAGACTGACAGAAGAGCATTCCCTTTCCTTTGGCCCCCTCTTTACAAAGTTTGCCCATCACTGGTTTAAGGTGTAAAAGATAAATTAGTACCAATACTTGGCATATATGCATCTAATAACACAATATCTAAACACTTAAAGGAAAAGATTTATACTCACTTCAAGGGTACATGATATCTTTACAGAAACTGACCACCTATTGAGACAAATACTTCACCAAAAATCTTTAAAAGAAAGAGAACTTTAGCAATTGTTGAAATGAGAAAATTAGCAGAAAGTATTTTGCGGAATTATATGCTAACAAAAACTGATAACTTAGAGAAACATTGACACCCAAAAAATGGAAATAAAATAGTAAGTAAACTACAACAGTAAATTAGAGGGACAGTAGTGTGACTCAGTGGATAGAAAGACAGAAGGTCCTGGGTTCAAATGTGGCCTTAGACATGTCATAGCTACGTAACCCTAGGCAAGTCAGCCTCAATTGCCTAACCCACTCTTCTGCCTTGGAAATGATAGTATTGATTCTAAGACAAGGGAAAAGGTTTTTTTGGTTCTTGTTTTTAAACAAGGAATTGGAAAGATTCCAGTCTGAACCACTATCAGCAGGTTGGTTTTATGCCAGGAATTTAGGATTGATTCAGTATTTAAAAGACCACAAAAAAATAATAAACTATGACAATGATACAACTAATTAAGATTATGGATTACTTTAATAGATGCTGAAAGAGCTTTTGACAATATTCAACATTGTCTTTTATCCAAAACTAGAAATTACGGGAATAAATGGACCTTTCCTTAATGTAATAAATATTTATCTAAATCTAAGAGCAAGCATCATAATAGAGAAATGTTAGGGATTTTTCCAGTAAAATCAGCAAGGATTTTTAGCAAGGATGTGCTAGAAATTATAGTTATTAACGATAAGACAGGAAAAAATAAAATTGAGAGAATAAGTATAGACAAAGGTAACAAAACTCTGCTTCTTAAAAATATGGCAAATCATTTAGAAAATCCTAAAATTAACCAAAAAATTAATTGAAAAACAAATAAACATAAATTATCAGTATTCCTTTGTGTAAACAAGAAAACCCAACAGTAAGAATTAAAAAGTAAAATTCCACTTAAAATAACTACAAAACTTTTAGAGTATTTGGAATATACAACCAGGAATTACATTAATCATACTAGAAAACATTCTGCAAAAATGAAGGCCTAAATAATTGGAGATGCATTATTTGCTCATGATGAAGTCAATAAAATAAAGATGATACTATCACCTATATTAACTTAATTTCTCAGTGCTGTGCCAATTAAACTACAAAAGGAATATTTTATATAACTAGAAAAATAATCATAGTGAAATATATATATAAAAGAATAAAATCAAAACTCTCAAGGGGTAATAATGGAGAGGAAAAAGTAAGAAGGAAAAGGGGAAGAGGGCTACCTGTACTGGATTTCAAACCACAACAAAGCTATGATCATTAAAACAGTGTGGTATTGGTTCAGATTAATTACAGTGGAACTGATAAGTTACAAATCATACAAAAACAAAATAGCATGATGTTTGTTCAGCTTAAAGACCCTAGTTATTGAGGAAAGGACTTAACTGATTAACAAAACCTATTGAAGAAGCTGGATAGCAATTTGACAAAAATGAGTTTTAGATCAACATCTTATTGTAAATCAAAATAAGCTTTAGATGAATTCATGACCTAGATATAAAAGGTCTTACCATAAATAGATTAGTAGTAGCAAGGAAAATCAGTTAGAGGAACGGTGATAGGCTCACACACATACACACAAAATGACAGTTTTGATCATATAAAACCTGAGGTGTTTTTTTTGTTTTTTTTTTTTCAAACATTTATTAATATTCATCTTCAACATAGTTACATGATTCATGCTCCTCCCCTCCCCCTCGCCCCCCACACTCCCCTCACCCATGGCTGACACACATTTCCACTAGTTTTGTCATGTGTCCTTGATCAAGACCAATTTCCAAATTGTTGGTAGTTGCATTGGTGTGGTAGTTTCGAGTCCACACCCTCAATCATGTCCACCCCGACCCATGCGTTCAAGCAGTTGTTTTTCTTATATGTTTCCTCTCCTGCAGTCCTTCCTCTGAATGTGGGTAGCATTCTGTACCATAAATCCCTCAGAATTGTCCTGGGTCATTGTATTGCTGCTGGTACAGAGGTCCATTACATTCAATTTTACCACAGTATATCAGTCTCTGTGTA
>NC_058133.1:276298481-276330073 GCF_016433145.1 Gracilinanus agilis | reverse complement strand
CCCTTACCTTCCATCTTGGAGTCAATACTGTGTATTGGCTCCAAGGCAGAAGAGTGGTAAGGGCTAGGTTCAGGGGATTAAGTGATTTACCCAGGGTCACACAGTTAGGAAGTGTCTGAGGTCAGATTTGAACCTAGGACCTCCCGTCTCTAGGCCTGGTTCTCAATCCACTGAGCCACCCAGCTGCCCCCACTTAGGGCATAAATCTTACGTTTTTAAACATAATTGCTATCAACAATAGTTAATCCTGTTACATCTGAGAAGCCATTTAACAGTTTATTTTTGTGTAGTGGACGTACACTGAAAGTACTAGATAATAGTATATTGAGAGTCTTGATAAATGGAGTAAATGGTATATTTTGACCTATGTTTCCCTTGATTTTGTCTAGGGTAGGCTGGAAGACCGGAAGCCCTTAATGGTCCTGTTTGGAGATGTTGCCATGCATTATATACTCTCTGCTGCTCAGTAAGTATCTTTTCTTTGGGATACTGCATATCTGAATCCTTTCTTCCCCCCTCAAATGCTATCAGCTCATTTCTTATGGACAGTAGTCTGGGTGAGAAAACAAAACAGTCCTAGTAGTCAAAGGATTGTCTTCAGTAACTTTTCTGCTCTTGTAATCCTTAGTTTTATGTATGTGTTGCATGTTACTCTTAAATGAGATAAGTATTCTTATGACTTAAACTTCCTGTGCCATCTATTTGCAAAGGTAAAGACAAGGGTATATTAGCATTTGCTACAGGGAACCAGCTGGGGGATGGAGTGGGCCTTAATATAGATTAAATTACTGATTGAGCACCCTTTTTTTGAACCTGTTTCTCCTGAATTTTTGAGGGTTCAGTTTCAGAGAGATTCATCAAATAAAAGAACATATAAATGCCTGGAAAGCTTACAGTAGGGTCTCTTTGGCTAAATATCTTATTCCTAATAGTTTTTAAGCCATGCATAATAGTAGTAGATAGATTATGTTAATTAACTAGGCTTGGTTTTTTTTGTTGGGGATGGTGTTGACACATTTATCGTATCAGTGTTCTGCCTGATTTTTTTGTTTCTGTGGTCTGCATAGCACTTACACTGAGGTCTCATCTCAAATTATGACTCTTCAGGACTATTTGCCTGGTCCTTTTATTTTCTAGTTTTATAAAATTCTTGGAGAATTAAAGATCTTTTAGATCTACATGGTATCATAGAATTCCACTTTAAATTCCTTAGCCCACTTTGAGTGTACTGTGAGGTGGGATAACTTTTTTTAAATAATGAAGTAACTTAACTGGGTTTCAGCTAATTTATTTTCCATGAATTTGCTATTTCAAAGTTGCTTAGTAGAAAACTTTAGGCTAGATTCACTGGGAGTGTCCTAGTTAGTAGTTAATACTGAAAAGTCAGCTTTCATAAGACCCTGTTCTTCATTACTTCTAATCTGTTTTAAGCCAATAGAAAATGGCAATTGTCTGGTAATTTTTATGTGACATAATGAGTTTGGATTTCACTTTAGTGTGCCAGTTATGTTAAGTGCCTGTTACATTCAGAACCTTATAATGGATCTCTGTCGGAGGTGTTTAAAAAAATGGAAAACATTGATCCTCTCCTTGAAAAGCTCAGTTTTTTTGGGAAGAGTAAAAACATTAAAAAGCTGAAGAGTTTTTACAGTATGTTATATAATAATCGCATTTATTTGCCTACTTTGTGCAATGCAGTGTGCCAAGCACTTCAAAAATATTAACACAATGGGGACCTGGATGGCTCAGTGGATTGAGAGCCAGGCCCAGAGATGGAAGGTCTTGGGTTCAAATATGGCCTCAGACACGTCCTAGCCCTGTGACCCTGAGCAAGTCACTTGACCCCCATTGCCTAGCCCTTACTACTCTTCTGCCTTAGAACCAATACACAGTATTGTATATATATATTGTGTATATATGTATATGTTATATAATTACACATAATATTTATATATACATATGTGTATATATGTATAATATATATATAATGTGTGTATACACACACACACACACACACACACACACACACACACACACACACACACACACAATTTGATTCTCACATCAACCCTGGGAGGTAGGTGCTATTATTTTCCCCATATTACAGTTGAAGAAACTCTGAAACAAACAGGTTAAATGATTCGCCCAAGGTCATAGAGCTTAGTATGTCTGAGTTAGAAATTCAACTCAAGTCTTCTGACTCCAGGCCCTGTTGTACTACTCAAGTGCTTCAGGTAAGAATATGAAAAGAATCACAGAATCCAAAGGAACCTTCAAGGCCTCTCTGTAAGATAGTATAAGTTGAGTTCTTGCTATAAAGTAAAGAAGTACATGGTCAGGACAAAGAATTTGTCTTCTTTCCACAACTCCACAGTATTAATGCCTCAGAATCATAGAGTATATTGGTATGAAACCTGCCACTCTCCAAATTCATCAATTGCTCCTACTTTTACATCCTAAGGTCAAGAAGAATAAATTTTGATTCTTCTTCTAAGGGATAGCCATCTGATTTAGTTAAACTAGAGAGATTGTTCCCTTAGTCCAGAAGCAACATCTCTAGTTCATTCCACTGATAGTCAGATGGTATGGTCTCCAATGTCCTTTTCATCTTTTTATCCTTTCTCTGAAGTTTGTTTAGCTTGCTAATATCCTTTCCAAAATGCAGCAATGACAATAGTTATCCAGATGTCTTCTGATGAGAACAGAAGATGAGCAGTATAACCTCCCCTGTTCTGGACCCTTTTTTGTTAAATATAATCGGAAAAAGAAACTTGAGGTTGCATTATGTCAGAATGCCTGGATTCCCTCCAGAATAAATCAAAAGATAAGTGCTTGAGGTTTTCACAATTCATGTAGCCATTGTTAAGTCTTATGTGGCTTAAATAAACAAACAAACGAACATCAGCTCCAGTTATTTTATATCCTTTTAGCATCCATTGTTAGTAAAAAATGTTGTACAGAGACAAAATTTGATTTCAATCTGTAAGAAGGAAATCATAGACCTTTGCTTTTTATAATTTCAGTTATGACCACTTGTTTCTCCCAAGGATGTCTTTTGAGTCTCATCTGGTTGCCATCCAGTATTTTTAAAGTGTAGCTATTGTTTGTAGATCCATACCCCAAATTATCAGTTTTGAATGAAAAATAGCCAGAATTTTATGACTAAAGCTAAAGAATATGATACTTGGACTTGTCTTGAGAATTTTGGTTATATTTAGCAATGTTGCATATTTCTTTTTCTTTCAACATTTTTATCTTGAATATAATTCATATAAAGGAGGCAGAAGAAATGGCCACTCCCATTTATGTTGTTTAATGAAGAACCCTCTGACCTAACCATTTTGTCTTTCTAAACTCAGACCCTCTTTACTGTTCTCTCTTAAAGGAGTGCTGATGGTGGAGGCCTGGTAGAAAAACACTATGTTTTCTTGAAGAGACTATGTCAGGTCTTGTGTGCTTTAGGCAGCCAGCTGTGTGCTTTGCTGGTAAGCATTCTGCAAGGACCATTGAAGTCTGAAGTACTTGCCAATTGATTTATATAAGTGGTTCTAGTCATTAATCTGAACTTGATATGGGAAGATTGTCCTACAAAGTATTAAATTTTTTTGAGTGGAATAGGATTCTAGTTTAGGATTACTTTTAACTAGTAGCTTGCTAATGAACAGATGCTATATACACTAAATATTAAATGAAAGTAAAGTTGCTATTCTTCAAGATTGTAGAACACAAATCCTTTTTCTAAAGCACCAGTCACTATAGTATATTATTCCTTGTTTTTCTGATGTGTGAATATTCTTTAGATTAAGTGGTTTTATTACCTGTTAACTTGAAAATAAAAGTAGTTAGATTGAGCAAGTGAATAAAACTCATTTTGAGGGAAATAAAAATTTGGTGGTTTTAGACTTTCATGTTAGAATTGAGGACTCTAAAATGGTTTTATTAATTTGCTCTTAATGCATTTTTATTCTAACTCAGAAGAGGTCAAGATGGTTTACCTCTTGATTAGTCATAAGGAATGAACTGTTGAGTGGTATAGTTGAATGCTAAGAATTAGAGATGAGAATGAACCAAAGTTGGAAAATTAAGGCCATTACCAGTCATAGCATTTGACTGTAGAATTGGTTTCTGAATGAAGCAGTTTGCCCTGCTAATGTTGCCTTTCCCTGGCTCTTTAAATATCTTTTCAGAATTTGAAACTGCATTTGTTGTGATTTTTTTTTCTGTTGTCAGTAGCTCTTTAAAATGATATTTTCCTAACAGGGAAATGATTATGATGTTGAAACACCAGCCAACCTTGGGAAATACTTGGAATCTTTTCTGGCTTTTACAACGCATCCAAGCCAGGTAAATAATATGATGAAGACAGAGGATACATTAGGAAACAAGACTTTAGTTCTTAATATGGATTATATTTAGACTCCTTGGTTCAGGGTAAATCATTATTGACTATATTTTGTAATTTAAACAGCTACACTTTCATATTTAAAATAAGATTACCTCCCAATACATGAAGTACTTGGTAAGGTATGCATAGTCAAGAAAACCTTGGTTCTAACTCCAACAAGCACATCCTGTGCGATCACAGATGAGTCACTTCTTAAATTTTCTCAAATCTTCTTTAGGGTTGTTTGAGACTCAAATGAAACAAGCATTTGGCAAACCTTAAAAGTCCATATCAGTGTCAACTATTGTCACCATGATTATTCTCCTCTCAAGGATCAGCTAAATTGCCTCATCTTAAAGTCTAGAGCCTTCCTTAGAAGCCAAAAATGAGTCTCTTAATTAAACTTTTTTAATATGTAGAGGAGTAGAGTGTGTGTGTGTGTGTGTGTGTGTGTGTGTGTACACACACACACACACACACACACATATGTATACATAACCTCTTATAGATTCTAGTTCTTCTTAAACATATAGGTCTTTTGGTTTTTTTCCTTCAGTTTCTTCGATCATCAACTCAGATCACTTGGGGAGCCCTCTTCCGGCATGAAATTCTATCCCGGGATCCTCTGCTTTTAGGAATGATCCCCAAATATCTCCGTGCCTCTATGACTAACTTGGTGAAGGTATGGAATAGGAGATGAATGTTGGTTATAGAAAAATAGCCATAGAGATACAATATTTTTCACTGGCACAAATTAAGAACCAAAATAACTTCCCTAGACGATAACATCTTCCTAGTTCCTCCTGGAGAGTCCCATCTATCAATCTGTTTAGTAGCACTATAGATTCTTTGACAAAGATCACTTTCTCTGCTTCAATGGACAAGTATTCAATATGTCTCCTTCAGAATTATTAGTCAGAAATACTTAGCAATTGATTGCTCCTGGAAGAGACTTTTCCATTCAAGGAACCAACCCACAGAAATTTTCTGTGGAGAAAGATTTCTGTAGAGAATTCCCTTTGCCCAACAAGCCATATTTGTCAGATTTAAGGTCTTTTGAGGAGTCTTCAAGACATCTTAAGGGAAATAGACATATACATATTCCTGTGTTTATTCCTTAAAGCTTGGTATTTGCTATGGAATATGTTCCTAGACCCTTCTTTGTATCATTCAAATTAACCCTTAATCCCAGCACATTATAAGCAAAGATACTAAAACAGGTCATTGACTAGGACTCTCCCTAATGAACTAGGAAACGAATGTTTATATTTCAGACTTTTGATCTTGAAGTGATCTATAGACTTAGACTTGGGAAGATAGCAAGGTTGTTGGATATTGAAGACAATATGTCTTCCCACATTCACAATTTTAACATTAGATTGCACTTCCTTAATTTAAAAATTAGCATTTTTCAGGACTTCTCCCCTAACATTTTTCTGTGACCCAGAGGGCAAAGCCAAAATTCACAATGTCTATTTTCATCCCCTACCCCTGGGTTGGTATCTCTTTCAGATTGGCTTTCCCTCTAAAACAGATAGCGCTAGCTGTGAATATTCTCAATTTGACTTTGACAGTGACGAGGACTTCAATGCCTTCTTCAACTGTAAGTGATTTTGGAATATCTTCCTTTTATGAGCCTTGGGATATTTATTTTTATGTTATGTCACACTTTAAGACCTTGGGGCTCTTTATCAGGAAGATCTCTAAATTCTCAACACAGCTTTCTGGAGCCCTAGATTTCACACTGCTTAAGTGTGCTCAGAGTGCTCTTTTCCAGTATGTCCTTTCTCATTTTCTTTACTGTCATGTAGTTAAACTATTTTGCTTACAGATAATATTTGTGGTAATATTCAATGTCTAGTTCCTTTTTCAAAAGCAAAGGAAAGCTTTTATTATTTTTTTACCATAGACCAATCTTAGGCCTCCTATAGTCTTTTCCCTTTCTTGTGCCAATAAAAGTAAGGAACTGATATTATTCTGCCACCTAGAGAACTCAGCTGCTAGTGTTTTGGGATTCATTAATTCATTTAGTAAATAGACAGTCTTATGTACAAAGCACTACATCTGTCAAATACAAATCTTAGCTCTTCCTGGGATTAGGTCTGATTTCTCTCCTATTCATTGGTAGCATTCCGAGCTCAGCAGGGAGAGGTGATAAGGATGGCCTGTCGCCTGGATCCCAAGACTGGTTTTCAAATGGCTGGGGAGTGGTTGAAGTACCAGCTTTCAACACCTGTGGATACTGGACCAATGAACTGTAAGTTTGATTTTAAACAATAGGGTTGTGGCTTTTTTTCTTTTTAATTTACTAAATATTAGTGATGGAGTGAGAGGGAAAATGGAAAACTAGAACTGTTTTTTCAAGATTACCACTAAAGTTTCCTACCAAGCTCTTTAGTAGTTTTTATATTTTATATGTTAAATGTTAAAATGCTCTGAGAGTTATTCCTTTCTATCTGCCCATCAAAGTTGGCTGGAGTTTTTTACACTGAAACTTGAATCTAGTTGAGAGAAAAAAATAAGATTAAATTGAGGCGGACATGATTGGGGATGTAGACTCGAAACAACCACACCAATGCAACTATCAACAATTTGGAAATAGGTCTTGATCAATAACACATGTTAAAACCAGTGGAAGTGTGCATTGGCCATGAGGAGAGGGAAGTGGGGGGGGGGGGTGAAGGGGAAAGTAGGAGCATGAATCATGTAACCATGTTAACTTTTCTAAAAAATAAATGTTAATAAATGTTAAAAAAAATAAATTAAAAAAGATAAGATTAAAGCAGAAAAATCATAATACCCACAACTTAATATTTTAAAGGAGTATTAATGTTGATAAAGATAATTTGACAGTTGTATGTTGCTTTAGTAGGTGTTTTTTGATTGATTATGTAACTAAAGTTGCAAGTTGCTTTATGCATTTTCTCACTTAAAAGGACAATTCTGCCATTATGCTTAAATTTTCCCTTTTATAAAGTAATTGAATCACCATGTAATATTAAATTTATTTAAATTGGAAGTTTGGTATTGAAATGCTCATCTGAATTTTCCTTTGGTTGTAGAATCAGCTAGTCATTTGCTTGGTCACTGTCTAACAAGAGCTCCTGCCAAGACTTAGCTTTTGTAATCTTCAAGTAATATCTGAGTAGTAAAGAGGCAAAATCCAAAGACTATTAAAAAGTTTTTATTAGAAATAGGTGAGAAGGGGGTGGGGGGTGGGAGGCAGTTGGATGGCTCAGTGAATGGAGTGCCAGGCCTAGAGAGGGGAAGTCCTAGGTTCAAGCCTTGGGGCCAATACATAGTATTGACTCCAAGATAGAAGGTAAGGGTTTAAAAAAAAAAAAGGGTGAGAATGGGACAAAAAGTATGTGGATGAGTTCCTGGAAATCCATCTCTATTGGAAAAGATTTGGAATAATGTTAAGTCCCAGATGTTGGATTAATCAGCTGCTTGTATAACATATAAGCATTCAGTAAACATATTAAATGCCAATTATAGGCCACATACTGCCAAAAGAAAGGAATCTATCATTCTGAGTTTATCTGTAAAGTAAATTTAGATTAGATCACAATCATAGCTCCTTAATTTTATTAGAATTAGATAATTCATTGCCCTATTCTCTTTGTACAGCTAGGACTGGAGAAGGCCTCTGTTCAATCTTCTCTCCCTCTTTTGTACAATGGGATGCCATGACCTTCTTTTCAGAAAGTGTGATTAACCAGATGTTTCGAACATTAGATAAAGAAGTAAGTAGCTTGTCTCCATTGGTTACATGACTTTAGAATTATTATAAGGGGCATCTGGGTAGCTCAGTGGATAGAAAATCAGGCCTAGAGAAAGGAGGTTCTGGCTTCAAATGACCACAGACACTTCATAGGTGTATGACCCTCAGCAAGTCATTTTAAGAATTATTATAAACTTTCTATAGAAAAAGAGAGAGTTGGTTAAGAATCTTTAGAGCAGGGAGACAACAGTCCTTGCCAGTGGAGCACAAGCTCTGGCAGGTCCTACCAAGTTGGAAAGCCTTCCATCAAAAGCCCAGTGGTGAATCATTTGTTTTTTTGAGGGCTAGTCTAGCCAGTTTTAGACAAGTTTATTGCCAGTTTGGCTACTGATAATTAACTATTTTGCAGCTCTTAAAGGACCTTCAAGTCAATTATAGAGAAACTATGATTGCATTGATAGAAGCAGTACTCATTGCTAACAATAATAACAGATTAATTGAAACATTGGAAATTACACAGTAAAGGTTACATTTGACTTGTGAGTAGTTATTTTTCTTTAGATGAATAAAAGGAGAAATTCTTGGAACACACAAACTGTAGAAATGTACTTGCATATGGTAATTGTTGTTCTTAATAAGTGGTAAAGAGAATAAATGCCTTGACTGCCTTCTCAGGCTGATTCTTAAATCTTCGAGTAGCCTATTAAATCCAGGGTTTTATCTGCTATTTCAGAAATTTGATTTTGTCACCTTGCTTAATCTTTTGGTAATCACTTTAATCAGAAAATTAAACAAATTAGTTGTGAATCTAAGAGAAGAATTACCTCTTAGAGAAAGATGGTCATATGAAATTTTGAGGAAAAATGAAAGAAATGTCAGAAAAATACCTGGATTTCATAATTTCATTCATTTTTTAGTCCTCATAAATTGTTATCATTAGAAAACCATCATACTTAGAAATATAGAATCATGCTTTATAGGTAGATATCCAAAGAATTAAATGTTTGGTGGATAGACCTAACAACTTATGGCACTGAATTTCTGAAAACCTTGTTTTAATCAAATTATGTTAAAGTATATTCAAGTAAAAACATATGGTAGGCCTGAACGATGAAAAAAGAGGTGTCCTACTATAACACTCTCATCTATATCTATCACCAAATATTTTTTTCTCCTTTATTTCTTCCCACCCCTTACCCCAGAACTCCTATTATATAGTTTCTGTTGTCAATTTTTAATTATCTCTATTGGAATTTTATTGCTTGTTAAAAATCTCTTGAACTTATATATCTAGAAACATATGTTGAAAAGTCTTGTTAAAAACTTAACTTAATGACTGGAGTGAATAGACTTAAACCTTTACTCAAAGAAATTTTAATGTTGCAGGAAATTCCAGTGAATGATGGCATAGAATTGTTGCAGATTGTACTGAACTTTAATACCAAGGATCCCCTCATCTTGTCCTGTGTCCTTACCAATGTTTCAGCACTCTTTCCATTTGTCAGTTACAGACCAGAGTACCTGCCCCAGGTCCTTTCTAAGGTAAGCAACTCCATCTCCTTTTATGTTTTATTTGCAAAATTAATCATTGATTTGTAGCTTTTGAGGCATAATCAAACTAGCTGTGATCTAACTAGCAATACAAATTTTTAAAAAAATGGTTTGGGGAGAGGAGACAAAAATGTGATAAAGTTATGTAATAAGCAACCGTTTGGATCTTTGTCTTTTTGACAAAATCTGATTTTTTTTCTGCTATATAAGTTGTCTTGCTGGCACTTCATTAATTCACTTTTTTTTTTTTTAACAAGATGACCATGATGACTAGTTATCATCAGTAAAACTTACCATAATATTACTGGATTTCTTCTTTTCATGAAATGGTTGAAATTTGTATGCTTCATTTATTAAGAGTCTACTATATATACAAAGTCCTAACAGAGAAACAACAATGAGCAAGGCACAGTTCTTACCCTCAAGATGTTTAGGATTTAGATTTAGAAACAAAACATGCATACCAATAACAATACCAAAAAGAAGTATATTAAACAGATACAAATAAGATACAGTGGAGGTTTGTAGGAAGAGAGAGATTACTTCTAGGAAGGGAGAACAGATAAGACTTCCTTGGAAGAGGTAACTTCCATTTGAACTAAACCTTGAACGAGAAATGGGAGTGGCTGGTTGGGGAAATAATCTTAAGCACTGGGAAAAGTATGAGCAAAGGCATATACAGTCTTTTGGAGAGAGCAGATAGTCTAGCTTGGCTACTGCAATGATTATGGGCCATGAATGCCAGGCTGAAGAATTTGGACTTTATTTGATAGGCAAGGTGAGTATTGAAAGTTTTTGAGCAAAAGCAATATAATCAAAAGTTGTGCTTTAGGAAGATTAATCTGGTGGTGTTTTAGAGCAGTGAAATACTTAATTTAAATAGAAAGGGATATTTTCATATTGACTTAGAAATCCACAAATCAAAGTTAGTTATTGTATTTGTTTTGTTAAACATTTCACAATTACCTTTTTTTTTTTAATTTTTTTTTTTTAAAACCCTTAACTTCTGTGTATTGGCTCCTAGGTAGAAGAGCGGTAAGGGTGGGCAATGGGAGTCAAGTGACTATTTTTTTTTTTTTTTTAAACCCTTACCTTCCATCTTGGAATCAATATTGGATGTTGGTTCTAAGGCAGAAGAGTGGTAAGGGTAGGCAATGGGGGTCAAGTGACTTGCCCAGGGTCACACAGCTGAGAAGTGTCTGAGGCCAGATTTGAACCTAGGACCTCCCATCTCTAGGCCTGGCTCTCAATCCACTGAGCTACCCAGCTGCCCCCTCTCACAATTACCTTTTAATGTGGTTTAGACCTTGCTATGGAGTTTTTCTGGCCCTGAGTTTGATGCCTCTAATTTGGAGGATGCAGTAGAGCAGATACCTCTGGGGATAGGTGATCTAACAGTCTCTATACACTGTAAGGAGGGCATAAATGAAAGTAGTGACCATGAGAATAAGGAAGGTTTGGATATAAGATCTCAGAGAAATAAAATTGACAGGACTTGGTGGCATTATTAGGAAGGAGAGGAAAAATAAGAGGCAATAGTGAAGACATGACCAGAATGCTAATTGTACCGTTTGAAAGGGCAAGAAGTTTCAGAAGGAAAATGTTGCATTTCAGTTTAGAGGCTAATGACTTGTATTTCAGAGATGCCTTTCTGGTAGTGAGAAATAATCATTTTCTCTCATCCCTTTAGCTGTTTTCATCTGTCACTTTTGAAATCATTGAGGAAAGTAAGGTAAGATCATTAATTATATTCATTTCCCAAATCCTAAGAAGTAATATTGACACCTTGCATTGAATTTAGACCTTCTTACATTGACATTTGTAATTTCCTTTTCTGATTATATAAAGGTCTTTTTAAGAGCTAGTAGACAAATAAGAATTATAGAATCTTCTCAATATTCAGCTTTGATAAGCCAATCTTTCTCATCTCCAAGTCAATGCAGAAGGCCTGTCCAAGTGACAGTTATTTCCTAACTTCTTTAATTTGGAGAACTGTATACCCACTATATATTGTCTAGGTTAGAAATATTTAGATCAGAAGGAAATTTTGAAACATTTTCACAAGTAATCTAGAGCCTTTTTAAGACCAGGTTTTTCTACTATCACATTTTATCATATACACTAGTCTTAAGTCTTTTGATTAATGTTGATTTCAGAAATAGCTTAAGAGTCACACAAGTATGAGTAAGACCATAGATTTAGAAATGAGAAGGGTCTTAGAAAAATCTAGTTCAATTAAATTAGAAAATTGAAGCTTAAGAAGGTAAAGAAAATTGCTCAGAATCCTACAAGGTAGAAAGTGGAAGTACTAGAATTTAAATCCAAGTCCTATAATTATTAATTTAGCACCTTTTCTACTCCTTATCCTTGTATACTATGTGCTCAAGTAAAACACTTTCTCCCTAAAATAATTACATTATATAGCTATAGGGGTTGTCTATTAAACTTAATACTTTAATTTATTAAAATTTTCTTTTCAGGCTCCCAGGACTCGTGCTGTAAGGAATGTGAGAAGACATGCTTGTTCTTCTATCATCAAAATGTGTCGCGACTATCCTCAACTTGTGCTGGTAAGACTTGGAGCAAGACCAAGAAGTTGTTCTAATCTGCTTTCAGCTTAATTTCATTATTGTTTAACTACTGCCTTAACTACACATCACTTCAAACAAAAACTCTAAAATCAGACTTGCTGTCATTAAAATACAAATATATTTTTCTTCCTATAGAAAAACTTCTTATGATCTCTAGTTTTCAGTGTAAATTTGCACATTCTTTCCATTTCTTTTCAAGGCTCTTTTAAGTACTGCTCTCAACTGTGTCCAAGCATGATGCAAACTGACTTTTAGAGATATGGCACACCTCATAGATTAAATGAGAGGCTCTCAAAATATGGTCTGAAGGATTCTGAAAATCGTTTGGAGAATCACAAAGTCAAAACGATTGTCTTAGTAGAACTATGATATTTTAATTTTTACTGTAAATATTGATTGAGAAACCACATAAACAAAAGTTCTTTGGAAAGTCTTCAGTATTTTTGACAGTATAAAGAGATCCTAGGACCAAAAAGTTTGAGAACTATTGGTCTAAATAAATAAGATTAATCTCCCCTAAAAATTATAAATTTAGCAGACATATATTCCAGGAATATAAAACATCTGTTTGCTTTCTTCAATGTGTACTACACAACATGGTATATGAGGTCTTTTAACAAGATTGGGGGAGAAAAATTAGCCCAGATGGGATCAGCAGCTGCCTGTGTTTTTACAGTTACCGTAGCATGGAAAAAAGTAAAAGGTTTTGTCTGGGTTACACAGTTAATTCATCTAGAAAATGTGGTAAATTCTGTTACAGTGATGATTATTTTCTAGCCCTTGCCTTCCTAAAAGACTCTGGATTTCTAAACAGTTCATTGAGCCCAGGTATTAAGATCCTGGCTAAGTTAAGCTTCCCATTTGTGGCCTTCTTTAAATATGTGGAGCTTTCTCCATAAAAAGCAAGTCTCACAGCCAAGCGGGTTAAGTGGTCTTATGTCCAAAAGAAATGAATGATATATGCCTCCTCACACTCAAGGGAAGGAGGTTATGGCGAGGCGACAACAGTTGTAAATGTGATCAAACAGACCGTCTCTATAGCAGATTTTTTGGGTTTTTCTTTTGTCAGAAGGGAGGAGATTGGCGCCATGAATGTTAAACATTGTATATAGAATGTCACATTTTTACATCATATTAATCAATTTTGCTTCCCCCTTATAACTAATGACAAGACAGAAAGTGTTTGTGTGTGCAAAATACAGAAGGAAATCTAAAATACACACACACACACGCACTCACGAATGGATATATATATATACACACACACACATACTTACAGATACATGAACTAAAATCTGTTTGTAATTTACAGCCCAACTTTGACATGCTTTATAACCATGTAAAGCAACTGCTTTCCAATGAGCTGCTCCTGACACAGATGGAAAAGTGTGCTCTTATGGAAGCCCTGGTCCTAATTAGCAATCAGTTCAAGGACTACAAGCGGCAGAAAGTTTTCCTAGAGGAGTTGATGTCACCAGTTGCCAACCTTTGGCTTTCTGAAGAGATGCAAAGGTACAGTTGATCCTATCTCTCATCCTTCTGGAAGCTTTTAAGGACCCTAGGGAAACTGAGGTGGGGAATCCTTCAAAATCTACAAGAGAAGGAAAGCAACTTTTTGACTTGTGTAGGTAACAGTAGAATCATATTTTACGGAATTTATAAGACTATGAGGTTGGAGAGGTATCATTCAGAGGTTTCTAAATTCTATTAAAGTAATTAACTGTAAAATAACTTGGAGCCAGGAGAGTTCATTCTCCAGGTAGCACAATGCATATACATGAGTTTAATTTTCAGTGCTGGGTCCTATGGCTAGTCCAGCCTGGCCTTAGACTGAAATTTGTGATGCTTCTTTTGGGCTTTTATTATTCACTGTAGCTGAGGGGGAGTGAATAGATAAGAGAAGAAGCACAAGTCAAGCCACATTGATAGGCACAGGTGTGCCCATTTAAAAAGAAGGTTCCCTTCTTTGATCCCTGTAAGTGAGTACATATTAAGTAAGAATTAAATGACTTAAACTAATTGTACTCCTTGCCATTCACACAAATTCTTTAGTGCAAAAATAACCACAGCCTCTTCTTGTGGAAGAAAATGCTGATATTTGTATATATTATGTGGAGTGCATGGTGGCAACCAGATTTTTTTTGCATTCAATTGGGTTGGAACTATGAAAATACTGATTAATATTCTCTTCCCCTCTGTGCTCAAATCTCAGAGTGCTATCAGATGCTGATGCTTTTATTGCCTATGTGGGTGCTGATAACAAAATCTGTGAACCAGGTCTAGAAGATGCCAATGGTCTAAATCGTTCACGAGTAAGTAATGAGCCTTTTCTGGGAAAGCAAGTTCTATACTGATCATTGTGTGTGGCTCTGTGATCTGTTTTCCAGTCTCACAGTCCAGTTAGTCCTGGGCCTCTCCCATTTACATTCTGGGAATTGACCTAGGAATATTTCTGTTGTTGCTGCTGCTCTAAGTTGCTTTTTTCTTTTCAAATTAGATTTTCTGAACTGTGTTCACACAATAAAATGGCTGATCATTACCTGATTTCAAAAGATTCTAAACACTTGAAATAGAAAGTATCACAAAAATGAATCAGAGATGAGCATGGAAAGTCAATGGTTTCTCAGCCAGCATTGTTTCAGCTCTGAAAAAAAACATAACATAAAGGTCTTAGTAACAGTTTGCTGGGGAAGGTGAATTTGGTTAGTCCAAGAGAATGTAAGGAAAGAAATTAGACAACAATCAAAAACTTATGAGAACCTAAAGTGAATGAATCTATGTGGGTTGGAGATGCAGAATGTTCCATGCTGGGAATTTTCTTCCCTCCCCTGATGTTGCATGAGCTACTGACTCTTGTTCTTGGAGTAGAATTGAAGGAGTCAACATTTAAAAGATCGATAATTTGACCAAATGACAGCCAAACAAACTCTAAACCACTGAGCACCATTGTAAGACAATGGTCGCCCTGGAGATGTTAATCCACTTTCAGACCTGTTACAGGAGCAAGGTTTGCGGTCAGTCTTCGGAGCATTGTGCTGCAGGGAGACAAGATAGTGGTGACCCAAACACTTCCTTTTAGAGCATATCCTGCAGACACTCGACTCAGCACGACTAGCACCAAGACATCTTCCAGTCATAAGCTCCTGTGGAAGGGTCGTTGCATACCCTGGAAGGTATCCTCATGGTGGGGAAGCTTGTAAACAGGTTTCCAGAGGCTACCACCGGCCCGGAGAGGGGCGGCTGGAGGACTCCCCTTGGGCTTTGCTGGCTTAAAGAGAACAAGGTCCAGTGAGCAAGTGGAGGGGACGTCTTCACCTTCTCGCTGGCCTCATACTGCTTTTGCCAAAGCACTAAATAAGCCTTTGCTAAGAAGAGTTGTTTCTGTTCATTTTTCGCCTTGTATTTATCTCTTATTTTTTCTTTTTGCTATAGATAAGTTTTTGTGTATACACCATTCTGGGAGTTGTGAAACGGGCTCGATGGCCCACAGACCTAGAAGAGGCTAAGGCTGGAGGATTTGTGGTTGGCTATACTCCAAGTGGCAATCCAATCTTTCGTAATCCTTGCACTGAGCATGTCCTGAAACTTCTTGACAATTTGCTCGCTCTTATAAGGTGGGTCAAGCTGATAGGGCATTTTCTAACTTTAGGCTTCAATTGTTTGCACGGCCTCAATATGTGTCCTCCCATTGGAATTAATGGGATTGTGTCCTGGCACCTAGATTGGTACCACATTGTTTTTTTGGTTGCCCTTTTCCTAAAGCAACCCCTGAATTTAGGAGACCCTGGTGAAAAGGAATACCTCATTTCTTACCTGACCTGGTTTTGATACTGAGTAAAAAACCCATAGCTACTTTTTTCAAATTGGCTATCATCTTCACTTGTCCCCAATTCTCATTCCCCTTTGACTTTGAGCTACATTTGACATAAACCATGCACAATAAAGTAATTGCTCATCTGAGCAGTCTGTGCTTTGTCATTGTGGTTCTTTAGAAGAAATTCAAGTGAACTGAGCATAACAGTTATCTGACTACAAGTGTACTTAATATATCTACTGGCTGTGAGCTGAGAAGAAGAAAGTTGACACTTGATGGAGATGTTTATATCTTCCCCTTCATTTATTTAGACCTGGGGGAGAGGGAGGAAGAAACTGAGTTGAACCTGTGATGTTATCTCTGAGGTGCTCACAGTGATAAACTCACTTTATCAATGGTAATCACCTGCCCAGAAACTGTGAGTATTAGAAAGTTGTCTGGGGAAGGACAGCTCGGTGGTTCAGTGGCTTAAGATCCAGGCCCCAGAGGCAAGAATTACTGGGTTCAAATTAGCCCCAAACACTTCCTAGCTGTGTGATCCTGGGCAAATTACTTTACCCACCCCTGCTGCTTAGTCTTTATTATTCTTCTGCCTTAGAACCAATACATAGTGTTGATTCTAATACAGAAGATAAAAGTTTAAAAAAAAAAAAAAGTTGTCTGGGACACAGAGATTAAATGACACATCACACAGCTAGTAAGCATCAGAAGTCTTTGTGTTTTGACTCACTACACCATCCTACATGATTTAATCTATGGAACAAACAGAAAAGGATATGTCATAAAACAGTATTTGAAATTGCAGGGATCATGTAATTCCTGGGTTTGGGGTAGCTGTCACAATGAAGTTTTTCAAAGGGAGAAGTAGAATCTAGTTCTTTCTTGTCCAAAGTTGAATTTGAGTATTGACTTATCTCTTTCAGTATTGTCCATGTTGAAATTTGGGACTAGGAGATCAACCCCATTTGTTACTTTGCTGGCCAAAGTTTCAGAGCATAGTTGGGCAATCCAAGGTGCTTGTATCTTAGGTTGTCCACCTGGTGTCCTGCACTCACTCATCTGGACTAGAAGAGCAGCAATAAAGATTGTTTGTCAGCTATGTGAGCATCTAGTAGAGGTAGGGGGTTGTTGTCTTGATATATGTCAACATGTTGTCTTGATATCCAGAGAAATTATTTTGTAAGAAATGTTGGTTTTGAATTGGGCTACAGGACTTGGAGTGGGGCAGAGTATTACAAATTTAGGCAAAGAAAAAATTATAGCCATCTTGGTGTTCTAAGAATAAAAGATTCATTTGTCTTGGCATGGTGAAATTCAATATAGTTACAGATTCACAGAGCCAGAAGGACATAGAACAGTCTTTCATTCCTTTAAGGCTTCCTCTTACTAGACTTCTACAGAAGCTAAGTATTTGAATAAGAGTAGGCTAGCAGGCAGGGAAAGCAGTACTCTTCTATGGATAGAACCAAAACTGGATATTGAAATAAGTTAACTAAGGACACATACAAAGTTGCTGCAGAATGTCACCTTGATTATTGGCAGATTCCTATGTTGTTAGAAACTCCAAAGTTCTAACACAAATGAGTGCTTTATTAAATGTTGATTGAGGGATTTTCTTTTCCCCAGGAAGGCCTGTTGGTGCTGTGGAGCCAAGAATGGCAGTTTTTTAAAAATAGACCAGGCTTAGGTTTTGATAAAGGTGAATAACCAAGATATTGACAACATGTCCTGCCTCTAAATTTGTCTATTGAGGGAAGAAAGTGAAGGTTGGCTTTTGGCTCATTAGAATAAGATGGGTTTTATTATTATATGGCTATTTGGAATCCAGGGTTAAATAAACTTGTTCATGAGTTGGTTGGGGATAGTAAAAGTTGGAGAGACACTTGAATTTTCACGCAGAACTCTCTTGTTTTTCAAAGATTTGTTTCATTAGTCATACTTTTATCTTCTATCCTAACAGACACTTTTGTGCTTAGTTTAAATTTATGCTTGAAGGGGCTTTATTTGTATATATAGATTTATAGCTGCTGATGGGAAGAGCATTTGATAACAAATAATATTGGCACCATGATGATGAAATTGTTTGATAATCCAGAATCTTCATTACAAGACTATTCTTAAGTATGGCTCCTTGTTTGGGGGATACTGTGCTAGGCATTCAGTGGTAGGTGAGGTCAAAATTCATATAAGTGAATAGTGTGTTCATTACCTAACCTAAAAGTCCATTTATGAGACCTTGGGCAAATGTATTTGAATGAGAGGGGGTAGAGATGATATTAGCATCTTCATTAGCATTAAAATTACTTGAATGGACAGGGGAAAAGAGAGTGAGAAAGAAGAACCCTAGGGTCCTTGTAACATCAATAATTTTTGCCACTTTAGTGCAGTAATCTTTATGCTTCCTAAAGTCCATCTAGGGATGGTAACCACATGTAATTTATGGATAAGAACCAAAGATGTCTCTCTCCAGCGTTTTGAGGATCTTGCCTCAAGAACTGTTATTGGCAGAAAGCATGCAAACAGCATATTTTTCTAAAGTAGCAACACACGGGTGGAAGCAGCTAAAAGAAACTGTAAGTAATTCAGAAGAAAAAAAGATGGCAAATTGCACTGACTTTTTCAAGAGTAAATGGCTATGCTCCCTCGTCTCCATAGGTTGCTGTGTGATGCTTTTGATATGCCATGGGCAGGAGGGGAGGCTGTGGAGGGCAGGTCAGAGCAGCTTCCTAGTCACTGTTCCTTGGTCTTAAAAACAGCCAGTATCTACTCAGGTAAGTCATTTTGGTGTGGGGACAAAGCCTTTGGGGGACCTTAGTTCAGGCCCAATCCCAGGGGAAACATTGTGTCTTCCTCTCCCATTCCTCTACTCCACTGCCCCCCAGTGTTTAGCTCACTATCCTAGGCTATTGGGGTTGGCTCCTGATAAACAGGGTCTAGTGGGAACCATCAAGGATTTGACTCTATTGAATAAGCCATTTACTCTGAGTGGATATGGCAGAACAATGTTACTGAAACTTCCAGCCTTACTTTGTTTAGACTGTAGGTACCAAGTTCAATTTTTAAGAACATGGGCTGAGTATCCTTTGTTCCTCCTAGGAAATCTGTTTAACTTTGAATATGAGCTTTACTCTGTACACCTTGTCATAGGCCATTAAGCCAGAACTTAGCTAAAACTAAAAAGTCTGTCCCTGAGAAGAGCCACTCAACCATTTTTAAAATGGACTTCTTATTATCAGTGGAGTTGCCTTGGTATTTGGTTGTTTCTAACCTACCATTGTGGGTCTCTTAGGTGGTTCAAGGGCTCTGGCTCCCTTTGTGTAGATTATGAGCAAAACTCACTGCCACTGCCTTTCTGGATTCCCATCCCAAGAATCAGTTATCTTGCCAGAACAGTACAAGCCCATGTACAATAGTTTCCCTGATGAGACCATGTAAGATTATTTCTATCTTGAAGACTATCCATCTCTAGCCATTTGGAGTCTGAGAATATAATTCAGTGGAAAATCATTTAGCAAGGGAGGGAAAATGATAGATTTCACAAGAAATACAACTTTTTTAGTCCATATTCATAGATCTTCCCTCTTTGTACTTTATAACACTTTTGGAAAAGATGGAAGTAAATGAGTATTTTTGTAAAGAAGATTAGAATTGGAAACAATAGTGTGGGGTCTTTTTTCATTGTTTACTGACAACTGGTTTCTTTGTCTTGACAGAAGTTGGCAGCAACTTCTTTCCCTGTTTATTTAGGACTCAAGCTGATGGTTTTTAGCATTGATAATCTCCCAGATTCTTGCTGCCCAAAAAGTTTCAGGTGGGAATAGTTGCACCTCCATGTTTTTATTTCGTCTCCATTAGCAACACAACTTGTGTTACTGAAACAGCTCAATTCTTCTCAAAGTCCTAGTTATCAAAGATCAAACTCCACATAAGTAGAAATCTGCATCAGTAAAGACTTCGTGTCCGCCAGCATGGGAATGCAATTTTGTAATGTTATCCATTGGTGTTCAGTTCTAACTTGAGTTGATATAATGGGTTTGTAGAGTGTTATGTGGCTATAATGTTAGGTGCTGAGCAAAACAACCATGTGATATAATGAAATTTGTTTCAGAATATAGAAAAATGTATCTTCATTGAGCTAGGGAAAGACTGTACCTAAAACATTGCTTTGTGTTTCTAGTGGCAAACAAATTGGAATTATTTTTTATTGTTGCAACAAGAGATACTGACCACGTGCCTCTGGTGATGTTAGGACAACCTCCACTTGTTGGAGTAGAGGTGTGAGATATGAAAAAGTTGGACAATTCATCTCTTCTGTTTCCTTTCCTCCTCCTCCTCCTCATTCTCCTTCTCCTCCTCCAGGGTACCTGTTAGTCTGCCTAGATCTCTAGGTATAGCCAGAACAGATCTGCTTTAGGTTCAAGAAAATTCACCACCCAATCCTGGTGCTGAGATTACCCTGCTGAAGTGTTTGTTAGTTTAACAGCTACCTTCCTTTTCCCTGGTTCCATATTTCATGTTTATACTCCATAGCAGAGTTCCAGGCTTCCATTCTGAACCCTCTTCCTGAGGAGCACTGAGGTTACGTTGTGCCCTCTTTCCTGGCCCCTTTTAAGAGGAGTTTTAAGAACATCTCCATCTGCATGCCAGTGGAGACATGGAGGCAGATGCAGAGCACAAGGCAATCTCTCTGCTGTCATCTTCCCTCTTTCATGTCAGACCAGGAGAAACATATACATATAAAGCGACTTCTCTTTTTCAGAACCCACAATACTTTGTACACACCAGAGGTACTGGCTAAACTGGGAGATAATTTCTCAAAGGCTTTGGATATGCTCGAAGTAGAAAAGAATGCTATCTTGGGTAAGAAACCTTTCATTTCCTCTAAGAAATTCAACTTTCCCAATTTCTTCTCCCCTACTCTTAAGAATTTCTGGGAGTGTGCATCTAGAGCAATTTCAACTGCTCAATGGGTCTGGTTCCTGTAGCACTAATATTGGCCTTCATGTACCACACCTACTATGCTCTTGATATACCCACATGGTATATTGTAATGAAAAGAGTATTAGCCCTGGAACCACAAAGACCTGGATTTAAATAAATTACTAGTTCTATGACCCTGATAAATTATTTAATATCTCTGTTCCTAGTCAGTGGTCAGTAAACGTTGGTTAAGCACCTCTGTGCCAGGCAGTATGCTAAGCACTGGGGATACAAATACAAAGAAAAACAGACAGTCCCTCTCCTCGAGGAGTTAATAGTCTAATAAGGGAAGAAAGTACCCAAAAGGAAGCTAAAAGTGTGGAGGAAAGGGGCAGGTAAGGTATGTAGAACAGGGACATGATGGAGACTTCCATCAAAGTCCAGAAGTAGAGTAGCTGGTGGGAAATGGCAAGATTACTATGCTGAGCCTCCTCCATTGAGGGTTTGGAGTAACTGCCCTACCCTCCAGTAATAGGGTCCAAAGAGACAGAGGGTGCTTCCTGATGAATTGGGAATACTAGGCAGATTCAATCTGGCATCATAATGAAATTTCCCAGTGATGAGTTCCATGGTGAAGGAAGGCAGGATGGAGAGATCCAGAGAAATCCAAAAGCACTGAAGCTGGTGGAAAATGTTCCTCAGTTTCCTTATTTTTAAAAATGAGGATAATAAAGCCTGTAGTACCTGGTTTTGCAAGGTCATTGTGAGGGTGACATGAGAACATTTGCTTTGCAAAACTAAAAAAGTTATGTAAATATCTGTTGTCACTATTACTATTTAACCTTTCTGAACATCAATTTCTCATTTGTAAAACAAGGGTTGTTCCAAATACAGCATGATTGTAAGAATTTATTTTTCCTGTAGTAGCTGTGATCCCCACATTTAACAGAGGCTGACAGATTATAGTGGATTGATCAAGTGCATACTATCACTTCATCAGTTTTATATTACAAATTTAACTCTCAAGAAGATCCATTTTCCTCTTGCTACTCCTGTGATTTGCTATACTACCACCAGGTAACAAGAGTGCCACATAGAAGTATAGATTAAACTGTAGAGGGTTTAGACTAAAAAATTAGCTTGCTTTTGTATAAATAGAAAATATTTTTAAATTAAAACATAGGTATATAAAATATTATGTGATTATATAATCTCAATAAAATTATAAACATGTAAATATTAAACTCCATCTCTTTCAATATTTGAACTTATTTGACCAGTGGCACACTTAATACTTTTATAGTAACCTTTTTCAAGATTACTTCCATATCTGGTTATAGGTCAAGTTTCACTAGAAACTTGGAGGTTCAAAGGACACTAAGAAAGGCAAAGCAGGGAGAGGAGATAGGAAATCTAAGCAGCCATTCAGACTAAGTAGACTACTCAAACTGACCAACACATGATTGGGTTTCAATTTGTATTAAAGTGAAAACCCTTTTTCCACTGAGGTAGAAATATATTTCCATTTTGCTTGGTCTTTTTAGTTTTTCCCAGGAGTTACTGTCTTCATATGTATACAGTCACTACTTTCAGGCCTTCTTATACAAACTGACACTGTTAAAGGAAGTGTCCTTTTATGGCTAAACATAAATGTGCTTTTGAAAGATTTTAATAAGTTTAAATATTGCTACAGTGATATCAGCCATTATTCATTTTAGTAAGAGCTCCACTAGGGCAAAATAGGAGCTTTGGGGCATTTTATTCCACATAAAATAGAACACCAAAAGACCATGGTTTTAGCAGCTCTGAGTGCTATAGAAGGCATACTACTAACTAATGTTAGTGGCTGGTACATTTCTTCACATATCTCTCAAGTCTTCAGAGAAATTGCTTAAGATTCAAAGTACTTTGAAGCCTTGGCCAGGCACTTGAGAATCTGGACACTCAACCCAAACCACTTCATTCCTTTATTACTGTCAATTTAAGGTTAAGTGTTAGAACAATATGAACTTCTTTCTGAAGATGGCAGAGGAGAAGGAAGCAGTGCAGCTAAATTCCCATCAACAGCTCCTCCAAACAGATCTATAAAATGTACCAGACCATATTCTGATGGAGGATAGGTCAGAAAAGGTCACATTCAGAGAGTTCTACAGATATTGGAAACTGGGTTGGGGCAAGAGTAAATTGTAATAGAGTTCTCCAGCACCTAGGGAAAGACTGCCACAGACCCTGTTTGGATACTCAGAACTACAGTTGGGACATATATGCCAAATGGCAGCTTTGTCACCTACTAAACAGTTCTGAGCCACAGATACAGGATGGAGTGAGAAGGGAACCTCTGAAAAGTATCTAGCCCAGCCTGCAGAGGAATAATCAGGGTAGGAATCCCAGACCAAAGAGGAGCTTTATTCTGCTTCTCTGAGCCAACAGCTCTTCAGCCAACTGATAGTGGCAGAAACCTGCAGCTTCTTTTCTTGTTAATACCTAAACCCAGATCAGCTTAAACCAGGGAGGCAAGAAATCAGACCTTGCCCTTGATCTCTTCACATTGGGAGTACTGAAAGCTTCATGGTCTCCAGCCTGGTCCTAAGATCCTGCAGTAACACAACACTCAGTATCTTAAGCAAGTAAGCAACAGAACCAGCCCAGACCTTCCCTCCACAAGTTGTGCAGAACCCAACCCTGGTATCAGTCCAAAGTCAGGAAATAGGCTGGAATAAGAAAACAAATCCTATCATAAAGAGTTATTATGATGGCAGGGACTTTCAAGACACAAACCCAGAAGAAGAACCTGACTCCAAAATATCTACAAGCAATGCCTCAGAGAAAAACACAGTTTGGGCACAACCTAAATGAATTTCTGGAAAAATGAAGCAAGAGTTTTCAAAGGGGAGTTTAAAATGGAATATAAGAGTCTTTGAATATAATATTGGAAAAGAAATGAGAGCTATGAAAGAAAGAATTGGAAAAGGAGTAAACAGCTTGACATAAGAGTTATAAAACACTACCTAGGTAACAAGCCTCTTCAAAATTTCAGTGGACCAAATAAAAGCCAATGATGTCATAAGACAAGAAGAAATATTCAAAGACAATCAAAAGATAAAGAAAAAAATAAAAGAAAATATAAGTAACTGTCCTGGAAAACAGATAGAGGAGAAAATTTAAAAATCATTAAATTCTATAACCAAAAAAAAAAGGATTTAGACGTTCTGTTTCAATAAAAACAAATTTTTTTTTTTTTTTTTTTTTTAGCTCTGAACCCTTTGTGTCAGTGTCAATTCTAAGACCAAAGACTGGTAAGAGCTGGGTAATTAGGGTTAAGTGACTTGTCCAGGGTCACCCAGCTAAGAAATGTCTTGAGACTAGAATTGAACCCAGATCCTCCCAACTCCAGGTCTGGCACTCTATCCACTGTAATACCTACCTGACCTTACTTCAATAAATATTGAAAGAAAACTGCCCAGATCTCTTAGAACCAAAACGTAAAGTGGAAACAGAATCTTATCAATAACCTCCTAAAAGAGAATCCAAAATGAAAATTTCCAGGAACATTTTAGCCCCAAAAGCCAGTTTCAAGGTTGATGAAAAAATATTGCAAGCAACCAGAAAGTCCTAAGAAGCCATAATCAGACTCATGCACAATTTAACAGCTACCACTATAAAGCAATGGAGAACTGGGAATATATTCCAGAAGGCAAGGAACAGATGGTTTTAAAGCCAAGAATTACTAGCAAAGCTGAGTATAATGTTTCAGGGGAAAGTGGATTTTTAATGAAATAGAAGACTTCCATAAAAAGAATGATACTGCATAGAAACTTTGAAGTTCAAACACAGGAGTGGAGATACTTTTAAAGTCAACCTGAGCGATCAGTGATAAGAGATTAAGAATAAACTGCTTACATTCAAATATGGGGAGGTGATGTATGTGTCTGAACCTATCATCCTCTTGGTTCATAGAGGGTGTCCAAGTAGACAAGGCCCAGAATGGTTCTTTTGTTATGTCTTGATGTTCTATTTTAAAAAAAAAAAAAAATAGAAAGGGAGAAGAATAAACTGGGTTGGAGAGGAAGGAAATAGGTTAGGAAAATCATGTAATCAAGATGTACAAATAGAGACCTATAAAACAAGAAGGAAAGAGGGAGACAGCAAGTAGTTGACACTTGAACTTCCTTCTCACCTGAACTGATCAAAGGAAGGATTAGTACACATACAGACACAGAATTGGGTACAGAAATACATTTCACTCAATAGGCAAATAGGAAGGAAAAGGGAGAAAAGGGGAGAGGAGTTAGAAGGTTGATTAAGGGAGGGATTAATACAAAACAAACTCTAAGGATGTACAAAATATTCATAGCTCTTTATGAGATGGGCAAAAATGAAATCCTATAAATTGTGGAATGGATGAATAATTTGTAATATAGAAATGTGATGGAATACTGTTGTGCTGAACAGTTTATCAGTGTAACCAGACCAACAATTCCAAAGGACTGATTGAGGAAACATCCTGTCACCTATCTCCTGATAGAGAGATTGAAGGACTCAGAATGCAGAATGTGACGAATTTTTTTTTTTAGGACTTGGACAACATGGACATTTGTTTTGATTGACTGTGATTGCAATGGTGGTTGAGTTGGTTTTGGTTTGGTGGGGTTTTTTTTGGTTGTTGTTTTCATGTTCTCCTTTGGGAATAGGAGGGAAGAAAAGCATTCTTGGCTGCTTTAAAAATTTTTTTCTGTATATTCTTCCCCTTCCAGGACTTCCTCAGCCTCTCCTAGAACTCTATGACTCTCCCGTCTACAAAACAGTGTTGGAACGGATGCAGGGTTTCTTTTGTACCCTTTATGAGAACTGGTAAGAGACTTACATTACCTCTCTATATCCTGTTCCCCAATGTTCTTTTTCACGGGCACATTAGTGTCAGAATGCCAAGTGGTTGGTGTTTAATCCACGTTCCTTTGGGTACCAGTAAGATAGTGCATTATAAACCTAAATATGCTCTTACCTAGGACTAAAGACATTATAAGTAGGTTGAGCATCTGCTTCTGGTTTTGTGATGCCCTTAGGAACTTTGTGTTTTTTTCTTTTTCCAGTATTGAGGATGTATTTACACTGAATTATCCACATTCTTCTGTACTTCCTCTTAGGACAAGTTGGCTAGAGTTCAAGGGTTCTCTAGCTATGGAGCAAACAGAACTAATTGACTTAGGTGGCAATTTTAACTTAACAAATCTTAGCCTGAATAGCACCATGCTAAAGCCATCTTACAACTTTTCAGAGACAATTTCCATTATAAAGTCATAGCATTTTAACTAATAAGGGATTAGAAGATGGTTATCCCTTGACTCAGATATTAACTAAAATGGCTATTAATCAAGAAAGCAGGAGATAACAGTTTTTTAGTTTCTTGAGCATTAAAAACTCGCATTGGTAGGTACTGAATTTGCTGGTGATTTTCCTTTGTAGTTTCCATATCCTAGGGAAAGCAGGCTCTTCTATGCAGCAAGATTTCTACACTGTTGAAGACCTTGCCACTCAGCTTCTCAACTCTGCCTTTGTCAACCTGAACAGCATTCCCGACTACCGACTCCGACCAATGCTTCATATCCTTTTGGAAGCTGCCAAGATTTGGAAAATAAGAAATAATTCACATAGACTGAGGGATGTAATTATCTGACTTCTTAAAAATTTCACTAACAGAAAAATTAAATCTAAAAGCAAAAGAAGAAAATTACAAAAGAGACATAGTAAGTCTTGAAAGTGTTTTCTGGTATAATTGGAAACTGACCAACAAGTCTTAAAAGATCTCCTTAAATCCCTTGGGATTATTTTTTTTTCCCTCAAATTTATTGATTTGACTTACAGATTGTTTGATTTTTATATAGTTGCCCATGTGCTACTTCCATGAAAAAGCCACTTCATATTGGTATAGTTATTTTTCATTGAGGTATAGAATGATACAGTGAGAAGAATCTTAAATTAGAACCTGGGTATGAGTCCCCTCTCTGATAATAACTGTGTCTTTGAGCAGGACATCTGATCTGCCTGAACCAGCGTTCTCATCTATAAAAGGAGAGATTGTGTTAGATGGCCTCTAAGATCCCTTCCATCTGTCAGTGATTCTGGGATCCAGATACTTTCTCATTCATATTTTTAATACTGACACCTTCCCCCCTCTCCCCTCACTCACCCCCTTTCAGTCACTGAGCCAGTGGAGATAAGAGCCAAACTTGATTGGTTGGAGGAAAAATGCTTTCCCCTTTTCTCTCAGGGCATGAAATTTAGCTTTTACAAATGTGGCCATTTTAGAAGGTAATACACATTGGAAATGTAATAGGATTAAGTAGCTATATAGCTTAGCATCCTAGGGAAACAGACACGTCCACAGGTTTTACTTCACACCAGATAGTGGCCTTAGTATCTTTAAAGTTGGTGGCAGACTTTCTGAATATCTTTATGATCTGCCATCTGGCTGTCTCAGATTATCTATTAAAGGTATACAGATGGAATGTGGGATGTACTTGCACCTTGAATATTGTAGTCTCCTTAACCTGCCTTCTTACGGGTTTTTGTGAAACCTCTGGTGCTATTCTGCCCTCCAGAGCATTACGAAGCCCTTGTATCTCCCATCCTTGGACCCCTCTTCACCTACTTGCACATGGTAAGAGGGCATTATTAAAACAGTATCAGAAATCCCTGCTCTAAACCTTTTAGCCAAAATGGAGTTTAGATTAAGAATTCCTTAAAGCCTCGAGTTCTTCTAAACCTTGAATTTATTCCCAAAGTTTCTCTGGTTTCTCACACTGTCTTTTCTTTTCACTAGATTGAACAAAAGCCCCTGGAATAAAGTCTAGGTCAGAAAACTATGAAGAATCCTAGAACACAAGCTTAGCCTTGCTGTTGACCTTGTGAATCCTGTGTAGCTAGCTACCTTTTCCTCTGTCTTATGTTTCTCTTAATTGGGATAATGTGGAAGAGGGGGATGCTGTGGGATAGAATGGCAAACATTACCCTAAAAAACTACAGCTCATGCTGTGCTGGTCTTTGTTTACAAAATCTTAAATCTAGTAGTCCTCCAAAAGCTGTTGTCAGAGAGTATAATAATGTACTTGGTAGCCTAAAGGGTTTAGAAATTAAGTTCCTTCCCATTAATGTAATCCTATGAACTGCTGTTTATTGAGTTGTGGTTTTTCTAAACTATATCCTGTCATCACTATTTTATCTAGAAGATTCAAGAAAGTGGCTGTCTGGATTGATGGAAAAAGAAGTGTAGAAGTCATATCTTTTTTTTTTACCTTATTTTACATATATATATTTGTGGAGAGGAGCTTAGTCATTTCCAGATATTTCCCTCCCTGTCCAGAGAACCATCCCTGGTACTAAGAATTTTTAAAAAGGGAAAACAATTAACTTTCTGTTTACATTGTTTTAATCCTGTTGTTTTTGTGGTTCTTTTTATTTTGCTTCAGCTCATATACATCATCTGCTTATCTATTCTTCATATTTGTGGTTTTTGTATAATGAAACAGTGCTATATTGATTTTTCACAGTTTGTTTAGCCACTTCCAAGTTGATGGGCCTCTAATTTGTTTCTAGTTTTCTTTTGCTCATACAAGAAGTGCTACCATAAATACTTTGAGGCATTTGACCTCCTGTGGGTGGCCCTTCAGGGTGATTGATGGGTGGTAATAAGCCTAGCAATTGGATTTCAGAGCCAAGGGGTATGGATATTTTATTCACCTTCTTACATAGATCTAAATTACATTTCCAGAACAATTCACAACTCCCCTTATAACGTCTGTCCATTTCACAGCCTTTCCAACATTGACAGTTCCCATTGTTTAAAATATTTACCAGTTTTCTGAAACAAACAGCCTTAGAATTGGCTTATATTTGCATTTTTCTTATTTGTAATTTGGAGCAAAGTTTCTCTTGGTGATTAGTAGTCTGCAGTACTTTTGAGTAATGCTTGTTCATATTTTTGTTTGTTTTTAAACCCTTAAAAGATCTCCTTAAATCCCTTGGGATTAGTTTTTTTCCCCTCAAACTTATTGATTTGACTTACAGATTGTTTGATTTTTATATAGTTGCCCATGTGCTGCTTCCATGAAAAAGCCACTTCATATTGGTATAGTTATCTTTCATTTAGGTATAGAATGATACAGTGAGAAGAATCTTGAATTAGAACCTGGGTATGAGTCCCCTCTCTGATAATAACTGTGTCTTTGAGCAGGACACCTGATCTGCCTGAACCAGCGTTCTCATCTATAAAAGGAGAGATTGTGTTAGATGGCCTCTAAGATCCCTTCCATCTGTCAGTGATTCTGGGATCCAGATACTTTCTCATTCATATTTTTAATACTGACACCTTCCCCCCTCTCCCCTCACCCACCCCCTTCCAGTCACTGAGTATTGGCTCCAAGGCAAAAGAGTGGTAAGGGTAGGCAATGGGGATCAAGTGACTTGCCCAGGATCACACAGCTGGGAAGTGTCTAAGGCCAGATTTGAACCTAGGACCTCCCATCTCTAGGCCTGGCTCTCAATCCACTGAGTTACCCAGCTGCCCCCTTGTTCATTTTTTTTTGACCAAACATCTATTGGAGAATGACTGTTGGTCTTACATATTTGCATTAGTTCCCTATTTATCTTGGATATCAGGCCTTTATCATTCATTTGTTGGAAATAGTTTCTTTGTCCCCCAAAAGAGCTTGAGAAGAGGTAGTATTTCAAACTACTACATTCCTAAGGACTTTCTGTTATAATATCATCCCACCTGTAATCATAGAATGGTAAAACTCTACTAGTCTTCACCTAATCCTTTAAGTGGGAGATTATTTCCAACTATTTATTTTTCTCCCCTCACTGTTTTCCAGAGGCTTTCCCAGAAATGGCAAGTCATCAACCAGAGGAGTTCCCTATGGTAAGAATTCTTTCTGCCCTTAGGGTTCAGCTGGGCCAATTCCTAGAAAATAATCTGGTGTTTGCCTCAGATGTCCCAGATGGGAAGGGAAGGATCAGTAGGCTGACATTCTGATTTAAACCCTCCTAAGTGAGTGAGATTTTCATGCTCTAGAAATCCCCTGTAATCTATTATTCTAATATAAACTGACTTCGGGTGCATCAGTCCCCTTTTCAGAGTAGTATGTCTAGTACTGGATCATTCAGAGTTATACCAGCCTTTGCTATAATAAACATAATAGAATGAAGTGAGGAGTAATCAGTCTGAAGTTGGGAGGTCCATTTTCTACCTGATTCTCACCCTTTATTCTAACAACTCCTCCAGTATTATTTAAAATTCTTTGGCTCTCTCCAGTGGTGAAGAAGAGACTGCAGATGAAAATCCAGAGTCTCAAGAGATGTTGGAAGAACAACTTGTGAGGCTGCTCACTCGTGAAGTCATGGACCTGATCAGTAAGTAACATGTGAAATAAGGAAGTAAGAAGAAAATTTTAGAGAAGATTTAATTCTTATGGCTAAATGCTGATATTTCAAAGTACAGATTTCCCCTTAAATACTTTTATATTGTCTCAGATGTAAATTAACCCACCCTTATCTTAGGACTTCTTGCCCCAACCATCCCCACTAGGTAAAGTCAATCCTGAGCATATACTCAGAAACTGATAGATTTTAAATTTAAAGACTACAGGAGGGCTTAATGATCATCAGATCAATAATGTAATAAAGTACTCTTATTGCACTAAAGACAACTTAAGAAAAGAAATTTGAACTAAAGGACTGGATATTAGAGAACACTTCATGGGAGTTTGTCAGGATTAAGAAAACCTCACGGGCACGAGCAAGAGAAATTACATAATCTCTGGAACACTTTTTTAATAAAATTTTGGTTTTAACTCTTACCTTCCATCTTAGAATCAATACTGTGTATTGGTTCCAAGGCAGAAGAGTGGTAAGGGCTAGGCAATGAGGGTCAAGTGACTTGCCCAGTCACACAGTGGAGAAGGTCTGGAGTCAAATTTGAACCCAGGACCTCTCATCTGTGGGCCTGACTCTTAATCCACTGAGCCACCCAGCTGCCCCCTCTGGAAAACTTTAGAGTAAATTCCCATCTAAAGAGAAGAAATGTAATGATCTCTCTAAGTCATTTACTTTCAGAAGATTCTTAGTTTTCCTCCAAAGCCTTAAATTTAGGAAGAAAGATTATAACATAGCTTTAAAATTTATCAGCTGCCAGGAGCAGCTGAATGGTTCAGTGGATAGAGAGCCAGGCCAGGAGAAGTCCTGGGTTCAAATGTGACCTCAAATACTTCCCTGCTGTGTGGTCCTGGGCAAGTCACAACTCCAGTTGCCTAGCCCTTACAGCTCTTCTGCCTTGGAACCAATATACAGTATTGATTCTTAAGATCCACGGTAAGGATTTTTTTATCAGGCCAGTAAACTGTTCCAATTGCACCCACCAAGATTGATTTTATACTATTTTATAGAATATACATGCCACCTTCCTGCCCTATTCCATTATCTCAGAGCAGCATTAGAACAGGCACTTTTTTTTTTAACATTTATTAATATTCATTTTTTTTTACATTTATTAATATTCATTTTTAACATGGTTACATGATTCATGCTCCACCTTTCCCCTTCAACCCCCCCCCC
>NC_058133.1:276274837-276293482 GCF_016433145.1 Gracilinanus agilis | reverse complement strand
TTTCCCATCCCCCATGCCATCTTAGATTATTTAGTGTTCCACCCTCACCCTGTTAATTATTCTTCTGATTACTATAATAGTGAATATTATAATAGTGAATAGAGTTCACTACAGAGAATTAAACATAACATTTCTCTACAAAGGAATACAGATAATTAGATCTCACTGAGGCCCTTAAAAAGGCAAATTTAAAAATTATAAGTTTTCTTTCTTTCCCCTCTGTATCTTATTTACCTTTTCAGGTTTCTCTCGATTTTTGTGGTTGGATATCAAACTTTCCATTTAGCCCCGGTCTTTTCTGTGCAAATACCTGGAATTCTTCAATTTTGTTGAATGCCCATACTTTCCCTTGGAAATATATAGTCAATTTTGATTGGTAGTTGATCCGTGGTTGCAGGCCCAGCTCTCTTGCCTTTCTGAATATTGTATTCCACGCCTTGCGGTCTTTTAGTGTTGAGGCTGCCAGATCCTGTGTGATCCTGATTGTTGCTCCTTGATATTTGAATTGTTTCTTTCTGGCTTCTTGTAAGATTTTTTCTTTTGCTTGGAAACTCTAGAATTTTGCAATGATATTTCTTGGTGTTTTCCTTTCTTGATCGAATGCTGCAGGTGTTCTATGAATCCTTTCAATGTCTATATTGCCCTCTTGTTGTAGGACTTCAGGGCAATTTTGCTGAATTATTTCTGTTAGTATAGAGTCCAGGTTTTTGTTAATTTCTGGTTTTTCTGGAAGACCAATTATTCTCAAATTGTCTCTTCTAGACCGGTTTTCTTGGTCTGTCACTCTCTCATTGAGATATTTCATGTTTCCTTCTATTTTTTCAGTCTTTTGGCTTTGTTTTGTTCTTGTTGTCTTGAGAGATCATTAGTTTCTACTTGCTCAATTCTAGCCTTTAGGGATTGATTTTCGGCTATAATCTTTTGGTTTTCGGCCATAATCTTCTGGTTATCGGCCATAATCTTTTGGTTTTCGGCCATAATCTTCTGGTTTTCGGCCATAATCTTCTGGTATTCCTTTTCAATCTGGTCATTTCTTGTGTTCAATTTGCTTATCAGTTCATTTGGTTTCTGAGCCTCGCTTTCCAGTTGCAAGATTCTACCTTTTAAACTGTTATTTTCTTGCCAGATCTCTTCCATTTTCCTCAAAATCTCAGTTTTGAACTCTTCCATAGCTTGTGAGGAGTTTTCCTTATTTGGGGAGGGTCTGGATGGTTGGTTGTTCTCCTCCTCTGTTTGCTCAGTTGTCTGGATTTTCTCTGTGTAAAAGCTGTCGAGTGTTAAAGACTTCTTTTTTTTGTTATTATTCTTTCTCTTCTGAATTTCCTGTGACTGATTAGCCATCATTAGCCCAGCAGCTTCTCAGGTTTATCCTCGCGCTCAGTGTCTGTCTGAGATCTATTGGCTCCTGAGGTCTGAGTTCTAGTTTTTTCCAAGGTCAAGCCCCCTGGTGGATTCCCTTGCTTGATCCTCTGCAGGAGGTTCCTTTACAAGTCTCAGGGAGCTACTTCCACAGTCGTATACCCGTCTGCACTGGTTCCCCACTTAGGCTTTAGTTCCTGGCTGTGTCTGCCTCCACCCACGCCTCTGCTCAGCCGGCACTCTGCGCCCAGCGTCCACTCTCTGCTCCCGCGCGCTCAGATTTCGCGTGCGTTCTTGACTTAATGGGGTCCTAAGTCTTGCTGCTCTCAGGAACAGGTCCCGGAGCTGCCGATGACTCGATGGGTGCCCCAAACTTGCTCTATTTCTTTTTAGCTGGGTTCGGAGCTATAGGTGAGTGTGGAGGGAGTGGGGGTGGGGCGGTTGCTCAGCCCGCGATTGAGTGAGAGCCCTTTTTAGCCTGGAAATGTCTCGATTCCACGTACCTTCCACGCTGTGCCCTGTTGTGGGGTTCCTCCGTTCGTCTGGACTTGTTTTTATGTCCCCTTGAGGAGTTTTGTGTGTTTCGGTCAGGAGAGGTTAAGAGCTGCTTCTTACTCTGCCGCCATCTTAACCCGGAAGCCAGAACAGGCACTTTTGTTCCCAAAGGGTCTATGTTTTTATGGTACAGCCCCTTTTTCTTGTAGTAACCTAGCTTTTTTCTACAGCTGTTTGCTGTGTTTCAAAGAAAGGTGCTGAACACAATACTACTACCAATACCACCACCACCACCAATACCAGCACCCCGGCTGATGGAGAGGGTAAGTGAGCAATTTCTTTGCTAGTTTCTCAGCTTTTTCTCTTTGACCATTATGACATAGCAGTGTCTATAAGGTTTGTTAAGCCTTTCTAGCAGCTTGTTGGTAGACCCTTAGTCATAGAATTAGCTATGCATAAAGCTTTCCCAACATTTAAAGCTTACTGTTCAATATTGTTCCTTTCACTGGAGAACAAATTGCCATCTATCTAGGGAACATCCTTCAGGTTTCTTTTTCTGACTCCCATCTCCACCTAGAGTATGTCTCTAGAACAGCAGTCACTATTCTTATCTTGAAGGGAAATGGGGTTTTGTACCCTAGTCAGAACAATGGGAACTATTAATTTGGTGTCTCTCTAGTTGTCTAAACATGCTTTTACCTACTGTTTACTTTAGAACAGGATGTGAAGGGGCTTCTCTGAAAGGTGAGCTTAATAACTGCTTTGCCTTTTGCTCTTAGATGAAGAGATGGTATGCACAGATGTGGCCCCCTCAGCCATGCCTGAACTCACAGATCTGGGCAAGTGTTTAATGAAGCATGAGGTAAATGAATGAAAGAAGAGGTAGTAGTGCCCTTTCTTCTGCTCACTCTCTCTCTCCACTTCTTTCTTGTCATCTTTATTCTCTTCATAAAATGAAATAATTCATAAGATTGCCCCACATTTTCACTCCTGTCTTTTGTCAAGGCTTTTAACTCCTAACATTCTATTAGGAATTCTCTTTCTAGGAAAAGAAACAGAATCCTCACTAAAGCCCATTTCCTCTTCTTCCCTTTTTTAGGACGTATGTACAGCACTGCTCATCACAGCCTTTACTTCCCTAGCTTGGAAGGACACCTTGTCTTGCCAGAGAACCACCACCCAGCTCTGTTGGCCTCTGCTCAAACAAGTAAAGTTCTCCCCTCCTCTCCCAGTTCTAGAGAAGTTTTAGGAACAGGATCACTAGGCAGATTATTTGTCAAAAGGAGGAGTAAACGTCATTTGATAGCCATTGTTTAACCTTGAAGAAGTCAGGGCCTCTAAGGGCCTGCTAGCACCCTTCTAAGCACTTTTGTTAGCCTAGTCAGGAAGCTTGAGTGGGGAAATTTGGAGCTGACTCATATTGTTTCCTCAGGTACTCTCAGGAACACTCCTCTCTGATGCAGTAACATGGTTTTTCACCAGTGTGCTGAAAGGTTTGCAGATGCATGGGCAGCATGATGGCTGTATGGCTGCACTTGTCCACTTGGCCTTCCAGATATACGAGGCATTGGTAGGTATACTTGAATCTGCCAACTTGTTCCTGATGCCTTTCCAGTTGTCATTCTTGCTGTTTTTCCTGGTTATTTTACCAGTTATGCCCCTCTAATACTTAGAAGCCTAGGGATGCCTAAACCTATCTTCAATTCTTTCAGCGCCCCAGATACCTGGAGGTGAGAGCAGTGATGGAACAGATCCCAGAAATACAGAAGGAATCTCTGGACCAGTTTGACTGCAAGCTGTTGAACCCTACACTGCAGAAAATTAATGACAAGCGCAGAAAAGATCATTTCAAACGCCTCATTGCTGGCTGTATTGGGGTAGGTTTCAATTTGGAACCATCTCATTGCTCTACCTTTGAATGACACAAGTAATTTCCTTTTCTTTCACCCATTTTGACTTCTGAAGCCATTAAGAGTTGGGATACAAAAATAAAAGGGCAGTCTCCAACTAGTCTTTACCAAGGTGTGGAGAGGAATTGTCTGTTCCTGAAATAGAATAAAACTTTCCATTTGCAGAGGAAGCCCCACTGCTCAGGTTTTCATATTAGTTTTGCTTGTCTCTTACAGAAACCTTTGGGAGAACAATTCCGCAAGGAGGTTCACATTAAGAATCTTCCATCGCTCTTCAAAAAAACAAAACCACTGCTGGAGTGTGATGTGCTGGAAAATGAGGATGGATGCTTGAGCACCATTTTTGAACCCTGACTTGGCCACCTGAACAATTTTCCTAGGCCTTCATTGTCATCTCTTCTCTTTCCCCCTCGTAGCTAACCTGTAGCTCCATCTCCTCTGCCTCCTCTTCCAGTGCTGACCTGGAGAAAGAACCAGGCTTGGAGATAGAAAGCCAATGACTGGCTCTAAAAGGCCAGAAGTAATTACATTGATGTCATTTTCAAGGGAGTTAGGACTTACATTATTCTGACTAGTTCTCCCAAGATGTCTCCTAACCCACTCAGAGCACCTCATCTGAGCATTTTCAAGAGAAGCCATGAGCAGAACTATAGTCCCTTGTTGTCGTTTTTCCCTTTTCCCTTTCCAAGTACCCTCCTTGCAGCTATTCCATAGAATATGAGGTTGGGGTGTTTGTTTCATTCAAACTCAAGTCCTAGCACTGCCACCATTGTGGCTGCACTAGGGCACAGAACCCAGTGCGTATTCCCTCTATTGGCAACTTTAATCCATGTGTTGTAGGAGGGAAGCACACCAATTTGGGGACTCTTTAGTTGCTGGATTAGGAGTGTCAAGTGGAATACATGCATGGCCTACTCATCTTAAATGTTAGGTGTAGACTGTCTACTGCTGGGTGGCTGTGGCCAAGAACAAAAGCCCTCCAAAGACTGGCCATGCCCAAGTCCTCACTTCAGAGTTCCTTAGTTTCCCTGTGTCAAGGGAAGCCTGATCACTAATAACCATTCAATGTCATTCCCTCATTGGCAAGGGTTCCTCAGTAGCAAAAGGCAGTCCCTGGCCAGTTCAGTTCATGTTCAGATGCTTTACAGGCATCCAAGGTTATTGACAGAATTAGGCAGCATCTGTTTCTAGGACCTGGGTCAGCCTAGTGGCCTTTTCTCCTATGACTTGGCCCTTGTGGCTTTGTACCCACCTAACCTAGTTCAGGTGCCTTTAATGAATTCATGGCTTCTGAAATTCCAATTGCCTGGTCACAAATAGTACCAATTGGGGCTATTAAGAGCCACCCATAGTTGTGGAAATCCTACTCTAGATATAACAAAGAATACTCAGGCCTCCTGTATCCCCTAAAATCTAATCTAAAATGAGCTGGAAATATATTTAAGAGGATTCTGCAATTCATGGATCCATAGGATAGAGGGGAAAGCTGGGAGAAGAGATTTTAAATCCAATGTGTCTATCTGTATTGCACAGACTTCCTGTCCTCCACACACACACTCATTTTGTGTTGTAGCATTTTAAGTTTTTCTGTTGACCACAGAGGCAATTTTGGAACATGCCTTCTACTAGCTTTGACTACTTGCCTTAGTGGAATTCTTTATATATACTCATGTGTGGTTGGGGCCATGAGGGGAACAGTTGTATTTATTTTGTTGTGATATTTTTTAACATCTTGTGATTTCATGCTAGTTTTTAAACTGTTTTTAGAGCCTTTTTGTAGAAACATTAACTCTTGAGGCACACTTCTGCATGTCAGTAAAAAATCTTGAGTTTGATACACAAGTTTCATATTCAAGCTGCCTTTCTCATAGTATATACCACTACACTTGGCACTTAAGGCTGCTGTTCTTATATTTGTCCTCCCTCAAAATGAGCTTGCCAATTCCTTCCTCCTTTTACCCCAATGACTTGGGGAACATGGTCTATAAAACCAGATACTGTTGCAAATAGGTATGCCAGATCTTTTCATTGCACAGCTGACACTTCAAAAGAACAATCAGAAATGCTCATGAATGTCTGGGGAAGACTGTCAGCAATGGCAATGAGACACTCCCCACCCCTACCGAGTCTGATCAGGAATTACAGGACAATTCCCAGAATTTATTTTGACAGAGTAGGGCATCCATGTGTTTTCTCTCCCAATAAGTCTCTACAAGACATTTAATTAGTCCATCTGAACTGAATCCAATTCATCCATGAAGCGCCGACATTTTCCCATTAGGACTTTAATGGCTTCACTCACAAGGACCTCAGGTGGCAAGACACCTGTTGACTCCACTGAGACTGTAATGTAAAAAACATAAGAATTAATGCTGGGAATACAATTAGAATAGAGATTGCAAAAAAAGCTTAATTTTTAATTGTAGGAGACAATACATAGCATTTAGCTGCAGAATTAGCAAAAGAAAATCCTAACTACTGTGGGGCAGGAGTGTGGATTGCAATTTTTTACTGTTTTTCTTACTTCTAATACTCACATATGTAGTGATCCCGTACTCGGGCCAGCCTCACCAGTTTCTTAAGGTTCTCATGCCGAAAGATTTCTCTACTGAAGGTATCCAGTCGGGGGTTGGCAACTGTGGCTACTTTTTTTCCTGATAAAATAAACCAAATTACTGGGTCTGTCAGAAAACACAAAATTGGTAATGAAGCACAAGAGTATAATCTTAAGGACTTTTTCAACTAAATTGTGGTCAATAGCTTTTAACTGGGCTAAAGAAATATTCCCAAAGTGGGGTTATGTTAGAAATGTAATACTTTGAATCTGAAGAAATAAGAGAATCAGAAAAAGTGGCAACTGAAAAGTGCTTAAAGCATCCCTCTCTGTTCCACAAATACCTTTAACATCTTGCACCTGAATGACACCAGGTGAAAAGCATCGACTCAGTTCCTCAGCTGCTTCCCCTTCTATTGGCTGTAACAGAGTAATATCTGGCAACAATCTATAACTGGCAGTGGCCACAGGAGAAAACTTAGCATGGTCTTTGCCTGGAATGGGAAGGTGAAGCCAGTTAGTCATCAGACTCGTATCTACCACACCTTAAGCTACTTAATGATACTTAAGTTTTTTTCCATCCAAAAATTTTAGCACCAACAATCCCCACACATAGCTGAACCAGCACCAAATAATCCTTACCAATGCCTTTGACACAATGCATCAGTAGATCAAGTTCCTGGCCAGGACGTAGCTGAGCAATGAGGATGTCATCATGCACAGGACGAATGGTGCCTTCCGGGAAAACATCTGCTTGGTTTCCCAGGGGTATCCATGTCATGTGTTTGGTATATACTACAAGATAAGACAGAATATGTCAGCTCTTGGGAAAAGATACAGGGTATAAGGAAGAAGGGGATGAGATACATAGCGGCAGGTGGATTTATAGCTAGACTAGACATAAAAAGTCCAATCTCTTCATTTAGATACAAGGAGATCTGGACTGAGGATCTACTCAGATAACTTATTTAAGAACATATAAGGAAGTAGAGGAGCTGGATTTTTTTGGCCCTGTCTTCACTCACCTTTATGATTAAGATAAAGTTCATTGGGATCAGAGGAGTCTTTGGCAGCTTGAGGATTACGAGTACACTTGACCTTCAGCTGAAACTGCAATGTGTCTATCTCGGTACCATCTTCATCACCTGTATATGGAAAAAAGGGAGCAAAAATTATTTCATGCCAATCCACAACCTCTCCCTGATAGACCTACACAAATCAGCTCTTACCTTGGTTCCGATATTCAAAAAGCCGGGGATCCGCTCGAATAGGAATGAGACCCAAACGATGAGCCAGTATCTCATCCTGCACTATGGATGTATTGTTGTACACAAAGACTTTTTCCACAGCCATGGTTGGAACCTGGACAAGGAAAGAATACAGACCCTTGGAAACATAGCACAATAGTGGAAATAATGGATATATACAACACAATACTCTTCACCTCCACCTAGGATGAAACATTTTCTAGAAACTAATCGCTTTAATGAAATAAAACAAAAATGTAGCCAGGAGGGAACAAAGAAATTTACAAGGATGAACTAAAGTAGTTTAAGGTGGGTGTGACGGAAGGGTTCCTTTCTTTTCACCCACCCTCCTTCCACAACAGCTCCCCTCCAAAAAATAAGTGCTGTCACTACCTCAGCTAACAAGATCCTCCGAAAAGCGTTAGCAATGGCAGCATCAATTCCAACCATGTCAAATTCCAGCAAGTTTTCATCCATGTGCACCACATCCACACGGAATTCCTGAAACGATGGGGGTGGGAGGTGTCAGCAAACAATTTTAAATCGGTTCAAGATTCTGCTGCACAGACTGGGTTCACGTTATTCAGCCTCCAGAGCTCGCCTTCCCCTCCCCGCCAAAAGTATACTCTTGGCCCCTGTGCAGCCCCTCGGCCTCATGGGCCCTGTGCTACCCTCACCAGCTTCCCTGTCACCTGCCGGCCTCCCCTTACCTTCTCGAAGCGACTCTGGTCCCAGGCATCGTCGTGGCCGCAGTAATTTCCCGGGAAGTCCGTGGTATGGACCTAGAACAAAGAAGTCGCGTGTGCCTAGGGGCTAGGGCTCTGCCCTCTGTATGGATCCCGGCCCCGTCTGCCACTCGAGCCTTACGTTTCGGACCCCGAACTCCCCTAACACCACACGACTCCGCATTTCCTCCACTGCTCCAGCGGCCGCCATCTTGAGTCCACGTGACTGGCGCTTGCCCACAGTGCACATGTACTAGCTTCCTTGCGCCGTCGTCGTGGCGACAAGGGGCGCCTGGGTCTCGCGAGACTGAACGGAGCTGCCTGTTTCCACGTCTACAGTTTCCGGGTGGAGTCGCCTAAACATCCGGTCGTCTTCCTAGGAGCATCCCACGGTGTGGGAAAACCTGTCTCCCCCAACCCCACCCCCACCCCCACCCCCACCCCCTGGGGCTGGGCCCTCCCCTACTCCTCTGCGCTGTGGCTGCGCGAGCCCGAGGGACTGGAACCTTCGAGGGACATGGCGAGCCCGGTAGCCCCGGCGGGAGGCCCTCGGAACGGCCCCCCCCCCGAGTGGGGGGGCTTCGAGGAGAATATGCAGGTAATGGCCCCAGGACCTCAATCTTGCCGCTACCCTCCCCAGATTAGGGTTCTGTAGGTCGGGAGATCCCTCACGAGGTCATTTTGGCCACCCTCCAGTTCCAGGGGGCTTCTGGAGGTCTGGGATTCCTCACGAGGTCATTTTGGCCACTCTCCAGTGGGCAAGATCTTCTGTCCACATTTGTGTCCTTTCCATTCAAATCCCACCCTGGATCCTGGGATTTAGAGCTAGGGGCGTCTTGGAAACCATCTACTCCGGTGCCCTCGTCTTACTGAATGGGAAACTGCGGTAGACAGGGAAAGTGATTTTCTTACAGCCACAAAGGGTAGTAAGAGCTCTCCAGACCCTCCTGGAGCTGGAGAAAAATAGAGGATCTGGCTTTGAGCTTGAGGCAACCCACCTGGAAAGTTAGTAGCCAGTCAGCAGTATTGAGTGTGCATTGTATTGAAGGGGACAGGGAAGGATCGGATTGACTTGAAGGGCTTCAAATTGGCCCAGTAAGGAGGATTAATTCTCTTCTTCAGTAATTTCTATGGATCCCTTATTGTATGGAAGATTCAGAGAACTCTGGGGTTTAGTTCTTGCACATAAGAACTGTGATAAATTAGAGAAAAACTGGCCCCATAAAAGAGGCTGGGCAAAGAGAAAAAGTTTTAATTTGGGGTGGGGGACAAGAAAGTTTATAGTAAGTGTACAAATTAAGTGAATATAAAGTAATTCCAAGAAGAAATAAAGGACCAGTAGGGAAGATAAGGAAATGTTTCCTGAAAGAGGCAGCATTTAAGCTGGACCTTGAAGGTTATCAACCAAGTGGAAGAGACAGCTTTCCATGTGTAGGGAACTTTGTGATATGGGTGGAAAAGTATAAGGGATGTATTCTGGGATACCAAATTCAGTTGGAATTTAGGAAATATTAAAGGGAATGATTGGAGAACAATTGGTCTGTCAAGGGAGACTCTCTGTTTGTTGTTGGGGCAGGGAAGTCGAGGTTGGGAGAGAAAACATTCCCAGGAAACTCAATGTTTATCCTCTGTAGGACAAAAAAAAAAAAAAAAAAACAGGAGCAGAGGACAGGAAATAAGTTTGTCTGGTTAGATTATAGAGCCTGAGCCTGAGAAGTCTCAAGATTTTACAGCAAACAGCTAGATTTAGGAGAGCCAGAGAGATCCAATTCAGACACCATCTGACTATATGCTGGGCACTGCCCTAGGCATTAGGGACACAGACAAATAGGATACATTCCATATCCTCAAGAACATTTCATTCTTCTGGGTAGAGGGAAAGAGAAGTAAGGTTAATAAATTTGCAAGGTTTATAAACACAAAGTGATTTTAAGGGAAATTAAGGCTAATAACTAAAGGGAACAGAAAAAGAATCAAGGAAATGTTCTCTGAATCTCCCAGAACATATAGTAAGGGGTCCATAGAAATTACTAAATAAGGGAATTAATCCTCCTTACTGGGCCAACTTGAGGCCCTTTAGGTCAATCCAGTCCTTTCCATTCCCCTTCAATACAATGCCTCAGTGGAACTTTGAAGGACAAAGTAAGGGTATAGCAAGCTGGAGGTAAAGGAAGAGTACTACCAAACATGACATGCCATTTGTGCAGAAGTATAAAGGCAAGAAGGGAAGTGCTGTGGTAATAACTAGCAGGCTAGTTTGCTTAGAAAAAAGGTATTCTATGAATGAAAGTAATAGCAAAGGAAAGGAACCAGATTGTAGAAGCCTGGAAATGCCAGCTGGATTTCTGTACTGTTTAGGGGCATTAAGACACCAGTGAAAGAGAGAGAATGAGAGTGTGCTTGTGAGTGCCTGTGTGTACCCACCACGCTTTAGCAAAACCACCAGATAGTAACAATTGAGGGACAGCCCCTCCCTCAATCTACCCCTAAGTCCAATCTTCAGATAAGGAAAAAAGGAACAGTGTTAGTGAGCTGAATAGGTGGTTCTGAAAGAGCAATTAATCAGTTTATTAAGCACTTAGTACAGTGTTGAGGATATAAATGAAAACAAAGATAGTCCCTGCCCTCAAGGAGCTTACAATATTAATGAAAAAAGATGCCACCCAAAAGGAAGCTGATGAGAAGGGAGAGGTACCTAGGATGAAGTCCCAAAGTAGTTAGCTGGTGGGAAATGGAGAGGAAACTGTGTTGAGCCCCACATACACACACACATTCCCACCTCTTTCACTAGAAACCTGAGAGTCCTTGGTTCTGCCTTCCAGGCCTAGATCTAGTCTGAGGCATGGAGAGTACTGATGGGATATGAGTACCAATTCAGCCTGGAGGTCCTAAGTACACCTTTGACCCTACAGGGTGGAGGCTCAGCTGTGATTGATATGGAAAACATGGATGACACATCAGGATCCAGCTTCGAAGACATGGGGGAGCTTCACCAGCGACTTCGTGAAGAGGAAGTGGATGCTGATGCAGCTGCTGCTGAGGAAGAAGATGGAGAATTCCTGGGAATGAAAGGTTTTAAGGGACAACTAAGTCGACAAGTGGCTGATCAAGTAAGCAGTAATGAGCTTCTAGTAGGCTGAGGAAAAGCAAGGTTACATCCACTCCAAGCCATTCTATTTGCATCCCCATCTTCAGGCAAGATGGCCTCTGTATCATGCCAGAAAGGAATCTCTCCTCTCTTAGAAGATATCTGCAACTTTTTCCATGGAAAAAAAGGCAACCAGGCCTAGAACTAGTTTCTAGAAACAAGAGTAAAATCTCAGTGGGTTACCTTCCTTATCCCTCTCTCTCTCTCAGATGTGGCAGGCGGGAAAGAGACAGGCCTCCAAGGCCTTCAGCCTCTATGCTAATATTGACATCCTCAGGCCTTACTTTGATGTGGAGCCTGCCCAAGTTCGAAACCGGTAAGAGCCCCTTTCCTCCTCTCCTTTACCTGGTTCAGGATCATGACAGTAGCCATGCTGTCCCTGATCCCCATACATATGTAGCAGCAGGCCCAAGGGCCAGGAGTTCAGTGTTGGTCCCAGGACCAGGCTCTTAGGAAGGTCCCAGTCCTTAGATGGTTCTTCACATGAATACTCAGGTTCTAAGAGGAAGTGGGTGGTGTTTGCCTGCATCTCTCCTCTCCCCCACCTTTCTATCATAGTCACTAAGGTGCTTATCCTTTCAACCCTCTAAGATGAGCACCTGTGTCTTTCCCCTCTTTGTCTGCAATACTTAACATGTTGATTTGAAAATATTCAATATCCAATATAGAATGCATGGTGTAGTGAAAAGAGAACTGGATTTGATGTCAGAAGACCTGGATTCAAATTCTAGGTTCTAATGGCTCTGAGATTAGGAGTAAGTCATTGGTCTTCTCTCAGCCTCAGTTTCCTAACTGGCAAGAAAAGGAGTTAATACTTATCCTGCCTACTTATAGGACTGTTCTGTGGTGCTTTATAAACTTTAATCACTACATGAAAGTATGACTGCAATCTTGAACAAACCTCTTAAACCTTGAATCTTTTTACTCATCTGTAAAATGAAGGTGTTGAACTACATCATGTCTTTCAACTCTAAATCCAGTGATTGTAGGGGAAACAGGAAGATCATTTCTCAGTAACCTTAGATCCACCACATCCCCTTAGTAACACAGACACATTTTCATGCATTCCAATCTCCCAATCCCCCAGCTAGGCCCCTCCAAGATCACCTTATTTCTCATTGGTCCAACCATCCTCAAAAACTTTCCACTCCATATGGTGGAAGGAAGAAAGAGATCCCTCCTAGAAACAGTTCCCCACAGCCCTGCTCTACTCCCATACTTCCTGTTTTATAGGCTCCTGGAGTCCATGATCCCTGTCAAGATGGTCAACTTTCCCCAAGTAAGTGATGGTGATCTCATTTGTCATTAAGTGTCCCCAGAAATGTTCCCAAGTAGAAATTATAATCCAAGAGGGAGCAATAGTTTAGATGTGCTGGAGTTTAGAAAGCCTGGGAAAAGCCACTAGAAGGTGGGGTGGAAAACCTGGCCCAATTCTCAGGGCAAAGAACACCAAAAGAAAAGCCAGGGGCCTGTGAGGGTGGAGGCAGATGGGAAGGCAAGTCTTGAACATCACCACCTGAGCTAGTGTCTCCACAGAAAATTGCTGGAGAGCTCTACGGGCCTCTCATGCTGGTGTTCACCCTGGTCGCCATCCTTCTTCATGGGATGAAGACGTCTGACACCATTATCGTAAGCAGATGGGGTGGGTGAAGGCTGATGGTTGTCCCATTGAACTCCAGGCCCCATCCTTGGGTACCAAATATGAAGTGGGAAACACTGGGACAAAGGAGACAAAGTCAGCTCCAGGAGAGTTGACTGGATGGTACTCCAACTCTTGAAGAAAACAGTGAGAAGGATGGGAGTGGGAGACCTTGTGGGGTTAAATCAAGCCTCCCCTCCCCCACAGAGGGAAGGTACCCTGATGGGCACTGCCATTGGCACCTGCTTTGGCTACTGGCTGGGTGTTTCATCCTTCATTTACTTCTTGGCCTACCTGTGTAATTCGCAGATCACCATGCTACAGATGTTGGCACTACTGGTAAGAGGCCCTGATGGGTGGGTGGGCAGCAGTGGACAGAGCAAACTCTCTGACACTCAGCTGAGTCAACCCTAGCCAGCCAGGGCCTGAATGGGAGGCGTCCACTAGCCCCAGAAATACCCAAGCTTTGGTGCTACCAGAGCCTTCAGGTGGAAGTGGAAGGTTCCCCTCAGCCTGCCACCAAATGTTCTTTCTTCTCATCTCTCAGGGGTATGGACTCTTTGGACATTGCATTGTCCTCTTCATCACCTACAACATCCATCTCCACGCCCTCTTCTATCTCTTCTGGCTGCTGGTCGGTGGGTTGTCCACCCTGCGCATGGTGAGTTGGGGAAAGAATTGTGGAAGGGTGAAGGGTTTGAAAGGGTGGATTCTCCCCCACCCACCAACGGTATGGCCACTAGGCTCGCCATTCAGTCAATTGCCATCCACTTTTTCTGGCCCACAATGTTTGTCTTGGGATGGGTCAGTTTTATTTGAACCATGACCTCCGTTGTGGCCCCAGGTGGCAGTGCTAGTGTCTAGGACTGTGGGACACACACAACGGCTACTTCTTTGCGGGACCCTGGCTACCCTGCACATGCTCTTCTTACTCTACCTGCACTTTGCCTACCACAAGGTGGTGGAGGGTAAGTTATGGACAGGGAGAGGAGGGAAGGGATGGAGGGGGGAGGGGGTCTCATCAGATTTTGAGATTCTTGCCCACTTCTTTCTAGTTCCTCCTCTTGGTTTGTCCTGGAAGGAAGTGGGGGAGGTGGGCAGTGGGAGGAGTCTGCTCCAGGCCTGTCTCTTTTCCTTATACTCCTCCTGCATTTCTTGAGGCTGTCTCTTGAAGAACTGTTTCAGCAAGCAAGAGGCATTTATTAAGTACTTAACGTTTGCATTGGAAATATAAAGGAGAACCGCTACTGCTGTCAAGGAGCTTCCATCCGAACAGGAGGGTCATCATTTTTCTAGGCTAGGTTAGGTGCAATGCTGCCTCAATGCAGGAAACAATATTAATGAAATTCCTAGAGCAGTGATGGGTAGACTATATTGCCTGGGGGCTAGATGCAGGCCCCTTGAAATGTTCTATCTGGCCTTGCAACATCATTCCTAATCTGATGAATACAATGAGTGGTATATAATACAATGAAACTTCGAATGAGTTGCCTTAGAAACAGACTGACAGATGAGCATTTCCTTTCCTTTGGCCCCTTTTTAAATAAGTTTGCCCATCACTGTCCTAGAGGGTTCAAATACCCTATAATTTTAAGAAAAGAAGATTCCCCAGGGTTCTAGGTACCTAAGAATGACCTTCACAGTCCAAGGATAGTATCCATGGTGGGTTATGATTCAGTACCCAGTCTGAGCCAGCCAAAGCTCTCCATCCCTCCCCAGCATTCACCTCCTCTCTTCCTTCTCTCAGGAATCCTGGACACCCTTGAGGGTCCCAACGTTCCCCCCATCCAGAGAGTCCCTCGGGATATCCCCATTGCCGGGCTCCCTATTGCTGTGCTCAATGCCACAGCCAAGGCTGTTGCCCTGACCCTACAGCCTCACTGACCCCATCCCAGTCCTCTCACATACCCCCTCCAAATGCACTCAGCTTGCTGATCCCCACAGCATCGTGGGAAGAGGATTAAAGGACATTGTTGGTGACCTGTGTCTTTTTGATGGGGCTGGGGCTTCTGTGGAGCTACGAACTCTCCCTCAAATATCCCTGCATCTCTTCTCAGCTTCTGAAGAGTAGAAGGCCCAGAGCCCCTTGCCCAGAATCAGGGCTATCCTTCCAGGAGAGAAAGTATGTCGGGCCCTCTGGGCCCCCCCTCACCATTCCCCCCCCCTTTTCATTCTCTCTGTACCACCTTGCCAATTATAGACTTGATAATTAAAAGATTAATTGGGATCTGGAAATTCAGCTACTATTCCAGTGGCCTGCCCTGCCATCAACACTTCTACTGCTGGTTATAAAATATCCCTTTCTTTATAGGCAATCACATCCATTTTTTGTCATGGAGAGGAAGTGTGGAGGTTGGGGGAACCAGAGTGGAGTACCTAGGGACTCTTCTGGTTCTTGGTGCATAAATGTGTAAACATACAGGGTTCAGAAAACTGAGTAGCAAAAGCAAGGCAGAGATGCAAGGTTCAGCAAACTAGTTGGATTAATAGGTTTAAAACAGGAAGGCAACATCTTAAGAGAACTGAAAATTGGCAGAATTTTCCAGAACAAGTTATATTTTCTGTGCATATAGCATTGAACTTAGATCTAAACCTTTCCCAGAATATATACCGTACTACAGGCAATGCAAAGACATGCAGGCTTTCTTTCACTGTCCAGGGATAATTTTTGTTAAGACTTTCTTTTCATATTAATAGCTTAAAAGGGCACAGACAGTTGAGTTGGTTAAGAGAGGCCATGGGTGCTAGGTGGTCGAATCCATTGAAATTCCTATGGAAGTTGGAAAAAGGGGAGAAAGTCTAGTACAGATGTGTGGGACTTCTGGCTTTCCTCAGTATAAATTAGCTGGTGAGACTCTTTGTGCATCCTTTTACCCAAAACCTTTGAGAAGTGGGGTCTAAAGCACATCTCAACTTAAAGGTAACTCTGGATGGACAAGGTGATAACTACTTTCAACACTGCTGAGATTTTAAGTGAGCAAACCATTGGGTTCAGCTCTTCAATACTGAACTCATGTTCAGGAGCACAGGTGCCATACTAACTCTGGACTTCCAGGGAAGTCAGCCAGAAAGCATTCTCCCTTGTCTGCTGTCTCCCATGTCTGCATTTTTCTGGGGAATTATGGTAACAATAGTTTACACTTATACCTTGCTTCCTAGTTACAAAGCACCATTACAGTTGAGTGCCATGACTGGCCAACGTTAGACCTATTTTACAGATAAAATAGGTTCAGTGAGAGAAAATTACTCAAGATCACAGGGAATAAGTATTTACTTAGCACCCACTGAATGTCAGACACTATGCCAAGTACTTTATGAATACTTCATCCTTCTCTCTTTTACATTTGGGGAAACTGAGGTAAACAGGTTAAGTGACTTGCTCTGGGGAACTGTTCTTGAGGCTGAATTTGAACTTGGGTCTTGTTGACTCCAGGCATGGGGCACTATCCATTGTGCCACCTACACCTACACACACACACATAGAGTCTTCTGAGGGCCCTCCACATGCTGCCTAAGCAACAAGATGACCTGGACCTGAATTTGGGAGCACTGTGTCACCCTGGGCAATTACTTGACCCTGTTTGCCTATTTTCTCACCTGCAAAATTATCTGATAGAAAGGAGAAAAAAATGTTTTTTAAAAATTTTTATCCTCCCTACCATTTCACCCCACCACCACCATGGTAGGTACAGGATGCAGATAGTAAATGGCTAGAGCCATCTAATAGATGGTGCAGAAAGGTGGTACTGAACAGGTCAGTTGGACAGATCTTCAGGGCTGGGGGTCAGGAACCCTTTCCTCAGACTCAGGAGTACAAGCCTTTAGCTTTTTTTTTTTTTTTTAACCCTTACTTTCTGTCTTAGAATAAGGTATTGGTTCCCAGGAGAAGAGTGATCAGGGCTAGGCAATGAGGGTTATTTGAACCCAGGCCCTCCCAACTCTAGGCCTGACTCTGTTTACACTGTGCTGCCTAACTTCCCCAAGCCATTAAGAACCTTTAATTAAAAAAAAAAAAAAAAAAAAAACACCTGCCTTCTCAATCCCTTCTCTCCATCCCCCAGGCCAGGATGACAAGTTCCTCAGCCCCTAGCTGTTGCAGCTAGAGCTTGCTGTGTTGTGTATATCTCCTGCTTAGATCACCCTGGGGCTGGCAGCTTGCCCATGACCTTGTTGGAGCACTCTAGCAAGGCTTTGTGTACTTTCTGGGTTCAGGTAGGGTGCTTTGGCTAGGGGAGGCTCTCCAGGCGTGGGCCCCAGTATGAGGAGTGCTTGACGCTCATAGCCTTGGGACAAACACTCATAGGCCTGGTGCAGGTATAGCTCCAAAAGGTCACTGCAAAATCTGCCAAGAAAACCCCAAATGGAGACACAAAGAGTAGAACACAACTGAGGCGACTGAACACCACCTGCTAATATTAAGGTGCTCAAATTTCTTGCTCCCACCTTTACCTTTAACGCTTCCCTTACCACCGTGTTCCACTTGGGCCTTCCATGCGGACATATGTGAATACTTCAGAGAAGCCCCTTGAGGAAGGTGGTGCACAGCGGCAAAAGTCCAAGTTGTAGAATGAGGACACCTCCCTTCGGCTGCCCGTCAGGCGCGGGGGGAGCTGGGTAATCGGAGGAGGCCCACGGAATCCCCACGCTGGAGGCGCTGCGCGTCATTGCTGCTGGGAGAGCAGAGGGGCGGGGCGGAGAGGGGCGGTGATGCCAGGGAGGAGGAGTCAAGGGTGGGCCGGAACGAATTAAAGGGCCTGGGGAAGGACTGCGGGGTCAGGAAACTGAGAGACCCAACTCACTTGGAGTAGAGGCCTCGGGCTTGGGGGTGGGTTCGTGTGTGGACGACCCTGGGGCCGCCTCCACACATATACACTCGCCTCTTCGCGCAGGCATCGTGGGCTTCCCGGACCCTCGGTCCAGTTAGGTGGGCACCTCAGTGACCCCAGTCCTACCAGAGGGTCGGAGGGAAGGTGACCCTGACAGCAATCTACCCTCCCAGCTTTAAACTCCACCATTGCGGGAGGGATCGCCTCGCCCATGATCCCCCTCCCCCCTGCCTCCGCTCCTAAGTCCCTCGGCCTAGATGGACAGACGCTGGGGCTGTCCCAAGCCGGTTCCCCAGTCCCGGGCTCGGGGTAAACTGATGACCAGTCAGTGAAGCGAGGATTGGATTGGGAGAGGGTGGGGCGAGAGGCCGTGACGCAACCGTTGCCGTGGAAACAGGCCGCCCTCCCCGGCACGGCCGCCAGAGCCCGAGCCGAGCCGGAGCCGCATCTCTCCGCAGCAGCTAAGCGGGCCTTGCGGCCGGGGCTCCAGGGGCGGTAACCAGCGCCCGCCCAACCCGAGGGAGGCAGGGAGAGAAGGCTTCGAGGAGGGGAACGGGAGGAAAGAGGAAGACCCGGGGCACGTGCTCCGCCCAGCCCGGGCCCACCTGGGTCCCGGGCCACGCGCCATGAGCCGAGGCCCCGAAGCCGGAGTCGGAACCGGAGCCATTACTCGTCGCGCAGGGCCCGGGGCTTGGGGCTCCCAGGACACCTGGGCCGCGCGGCGGGCCAGGCCACAGCGCCG
>NC_058133.1:276241553-276269892 GCF_016433145.1 Gracilinanus agilis | reverse complement strand
CCTCGCCCCCGGCGGGCCCCGCGGCCCGGCCCCGTGGCGGCGGCGACCATGCTGCCAAGCTCCATCCAGATCTCCGGGGAGCCGCTGTCCAGCGCGGAGGTTCGAGACATCTGCCGCGGCCTGCGGGACAACGCCGTGCGCCTGCTGTCCCTGCGCGGCTGCCGCCTGTGCGACCGCGACTTCGCCCGCATCTGCCGCGCCCTGGCCGGAGCCTCGTCCCTGGCACAGCTCAACCTCAACCTGGGCGTCGTGTCCAGTCCCGGGCGCGTCAAGCAGCTGGCTGAGGCCCTGCGGGTCAACCGCTCTGTCCAGTCCCTTTTGTGAGTGCCCCAGGCGTGGGCTGGGAAAGGGGATGGGCAGGGGGCCACAGCCCAGAACCGCACCCAGGACCCTGGGGATCACCACCCCCCTTTGCCCTCCCAGGCACAACCCCATGTAAGGTTCATCCATTCCCTAGATGAGATTCTTCCTACCTTAACACACCTGGAGACCCTTCCTCTCACCCCCAGCCCACCCTTACCTTAATGTCCTTCCAGAGACACCCTCTAATCTCCGCTTCCCCAAACACAGCTGTTCTGACTGTCCCACTTAATGCCTTGTGACCTTGGGCAATTCACTTCTTCCTGGGTTTCAGTTTCCTCATTTACAAAATGCAAAAAGAGGACTGTATGGTCAGTCCCTAAAGGTTCTTCTCTAACTCTGGATATTAGGAACTGTAGACACTCACCCCCATCTACACTTCCTAAACATCTCTCCTCAATATCCTTCCTCTTGGAGTGGAATATTTTTAATGGAGCCGAATTTAAAGGAATATCTTTTAATAACCTTCCCTGAAGTTCTCTCTTCCACTCCCTTCCCACTCAAGATCTGCCCCTCTTTTATTCCCTTTCTACACAAGTATGCCCCCTTGCAATTCCTAGTGGCCTTTTAATTTAGGGCAGGTTCTCCCTAACTTCCCACCCAGGGTGTAACATTTCCCATAACTTCATCCCAAACCCCTAGCCCTCTCCCTGAGCTGTAACACCTCCTACTTTTCTTCCCCAAATTAAAACCCAATTCCCAACCCGGAATATTCACTCAGTAGCCCCTTTTCCTAGGCAGGATGCCCAAATTCAAAGCAGATACTCCTAACCTCCCATCCTAGGATACTGAGTCTTTTAATCCCCCTCCCCACCAAGGCCCCCAGAGTTTTCAAGCACTCTTCCAACCAGTTCCTCACTTTGGTTAATCCCTCTCAAATTGAACTTTCCCCCCAAAATTGGATCCTTCTGCAGCCCCAGCCCCTTGCCCCAAAGAAACCTGAACCCACTAACCACTTCCACTTTGACCCTAGAGTTCTCCTTTCTCTCAGGCCCCTCTGTGATTCTTTGGCCACCTTCCTCCCCATCACCACCACCACCATTAACTGAAAACCCCTACCCCAGGGTACAGAAGCAAGACAAGTCTTCATATAGAGAGGCTGGTGCCTGATGATAGCAATGACTACTCCACTGTTCTCCCCACTCCCAGCCTTCATGGGAGCCCCCTGACTGATGCTGGATTGGCCCTGCTCAACCCTGCCCTGGCTCTCCACCCCGCCCTCGTGGCCCTAGACTTAGGTGACTGCATGCTGGGGGATGAAGCCATCAACCTCATCTGTGGTCTCCTGCCCCCTGATGGGGCTAAGTCAGGTGAGCAGGGCTGTGCTGAGAGGGTCTTGACCAAAGGAGCAAGGGAATGAGGCGTGGGCCTGGGCCCAGGTTGGGACTGGGTTTACTTCTCCAGAGGCCTTTTTGGTTATCAGTTGTACTTACAAGGGTGGGCTCAGGTGATGGAGTACAGAGTATTGAGCCTAACCCTCTTAGGGAATGGGATGTCTGAAGTCCATCTTGAAGCCCTAAAGGGTACAGGATTCTTAGAAGTGCCCTAAGTACCACAATTATGACCTAAGAAGGTGAAGAATGTTTGAGGAGAGATCCCAGCTACCTAAGCTGTAAGCGAGCTCCAAGTCCTGCTAGGAGAGCAGTTGGGGTGGTTTTTTAGTATGGGGTGGGGAAGAAAGAAGTAAGAGGAAGTCAAATATCTGGATGGAGTAGCAGGAGCTTTCATCAGGTTCCTAACTGACCACAGCCTAGAAAATGGACTCAGTTGGCCCAAACTTCAGCACCACCAACTTTTCCCCCCTCCCAGGCCTTAAGGAGCTGACCCTGAGTGCCAACCCTGGAATCACCCCCAAGGGCTGGAGCAGACTTGCCATTGCTGTGGCCCACAGCTCCCAAGTCCGAGTCCTCAATCTGGACTACAACCCCCTGGGTGAGGCACCAGAAACCCCTTGCCCCTGCCTGCCCCTGCCTGCCCCTGCCTGCCCCAGCCTGCCCCAGCCCCTATTCCCGGAAATTTGAAACAGAAAGTATGGGAATGGGGGGGGGGAGGGGGAGACTGCTGCTTCTTAATTTCCTGATCAACCTCAAGGAAGCATTGCCTTGGAGATCCTAGACTCCTTGTAGGGCCAGGTGTTGGGCAAGTGGGAGAAGACAGACACACACCCACCACCACCAAGGGCACAAAAGCACCCCCCCATACCAGCTCTGCTGTTGTCCATCCACCAATCATAGCCATCTCCTAAAACCAACCAATCACCAGCCTAACTGGTCTGGGGAGGCGGGCCACGTGGTGGTTGCTAGGGCAATGGGAGATGCTGAGGGATGAGTTGGGACCCTGAGCTCTACTTGGATGTCTCCCTCCAGGTGACCACGTGGCAGGGATGCTGGCTGTGGCCGTGGCCTCCAGTCGCACCCTGGAGGTCCTGGACTTGGAAGGGACTGGCCTTACCAACCAGTCAGCCCAGGTGAGGAGTTGGCCAGCTGGCCGCTAGCGGTGGAACACAGTCATCCTGGGGAACGGTTTGGCTGCCCCACTTTCCCTGCCTTCCCTGTGGCCTCCAGAGGCGCTGATTGACAGCCAGGAATCTTGGTGATCCTCTAATCCGAACCCTTCGTTTTCTAATTGAGGAAGTTCGAACCCCCGAGAGCTCAGGGCAGCCTCATCCAAGGGCTCTCCCGGCCCCTTATTGCAGCCCAGTATGGGGAGTGCTCGATGCCACAAGCTATGGGCACGCTCTTTTACAACCACCTTGCCGTGGGGCACTTTCCCTGGCACAACTCGGGCTCAGGGCTCGCTCTGGGAGTCAGGGCAGTCCCAGGCTCTCAGGGAGGGACTGAAACACGGGCCAGAAAGGGCAGGCGCTTCACTGATCCTTCCTCCTGCCTCTATCCCGTGCCGCCCCCCAGACCCTGCTGGACATGGTGGAGAATTATCCTACGGCCTTGCGGAGCCTGGTGTTGACGGAGAACAGCATCAGCCCTGAGCTGCAGCAGCAGATCTGTGACCTGCTCTCCGAGGGGGAGGAGGAGGAGGAGGAGGCCGCCACTGGCGACGGCAGGGTCCCCCGGAGGGATCGAGCCAGGGAACTCGATGCTCTCCAAAGAGGTGGAGCCTGGATCTGCCCCAGCGGTAAGAGCCAGCGGAGGGCCGGCTCGGCGGTGCCTCCGGCCCCAGGACGGGAATAACTCTTTCTTCTTTTACCGCTCCACAGATCCTGGATCCCAGATGGTGCTGATGACGTCGGGGCTGGGAGACAGTCTGTTAGCTGAGACCGAGATGTGAATCCTGCGACTCCCCCCTCCCTGCCCCCCCTCGCCCCTCACCTCCACGTGCCCCTGTGTATGTCCTCCAGTGTGTGTGTGTGTCCACGTCTCCACATGCTGTGGTGAGCAGGGCCGGTGCCCGGGGCTCTGGCAGCCCCCTGGCCGCAGGGTGGGCAGGTGGGTGGCTCTGGCCACTGGGATTGACTAAATGGCTGCGAGGCGGCGCTTCTTCCCAGGGCGATGCCCCTCGCTGGCTGCCTCCCCTCGGCAGCCCCGGCTGCAGCCCGCTGGCTCGGTAGATTTTATAAACTCCACAACCTGGTGTGCGGCTGTGGTCACTGGGGGGCGGGGCGGGAGGGGCCCAAGAAGCGAACGCGGTCACCACTAGAGGGCAGTGCTGCCCCTCAGCGTCAGCCCTTGGACTCCTTTTAAACATTTTGGGTCCCGGTTCAGTACCCCGGAGTTAACAAAGCTTTTACTCACGCTTAACCTTCACGATAACTGGCAGGTAGTTCTGTTTATACCTAAAGCAGCTCAAGAACTCCCCCAGAATTCCGGAAGTTGGGGATCTTGGGCAAATAATTCACTTACTGCCTTGGTGACCCTCCCGTTTCAGCTGTGAAATGAAAGGGGGGCTCTGGTCAACTGGATGACTTAATGGATAGGCCTGGAGATGGGAGGTCCTGGGATCAAAGGTGACCTCAGATACTTCCTAGCTGTGTGACCCTGGGCAAGTCACTTAACCTCATTTCCTAGTCCTTATTGCTCTTGTCTTGGAACCAATATTTAGGATTAATTCTAAGCAGATGAGGGTTTAAAAAAAAAAATGAAGGGGCTTAATTTATAGACCAGCAGCCCCTTCCAGCTCTAAACCTATGATCCTCATTGGCAGAATCAGAACTGGGGCCCAAGTCTCTTCATTCCAGTATTTCCTTCCTGTCTTGCTGACCACCCTCCTCATCCATACCCAACAGCCATGATGAAAGGTGGGACACCACACATGAGAAGGCTACCCCAAGACCCCTCATAGAAGGATGATGGCCTGGAGAGCATGGCCTTGCTCCAGTTTGTGGGGTATCCTAAGGACAAAAGGCCACATCCCCAGTCACTGACTCCAGTGGCTTGGCCTAGTGCTGGGTTGAAGCCCTTCTCTACTTGACCCCAAACAGCCCTGAAGCCCAAGTGGCTTATATACTGGGGTAGGCCCACATCCTAGGTCAGAAAGTTGCCAAGCCCAAGAGAATGACCAATGCAAATCCCAAGGCCACAGTCTCACTCCCACATAACAGCTGAGAGTACAAGGCTGGGGAAGAAGCCTCTGGAGGAGGTAACTATCCCATGAGAAGGGGCTCTGGGAATTTCCTCTAGTACCAGGATTTGAGGTGGGGATCCCACGAAGAGGTCTGAGTGCCTTCAGACAGATGCACCTTTGTAGGGGACCACCATTAGACAGGGGTGAGTCTGGAGGGGCAAGCAGCACAGATGACACCATACTACCGGTAAAATAGTTTATTTCTGATTTTAAAATAGACTTATCATTGTGAAAACTTACCAAAGCTGAGAGTAACAGTCTAGAGCCAAAGGAGGGGAGGGGCACCTCTAGTCTTCCCTGGGTCTAGGGCCAGCCCAGGCAGGAGATTTCTCTCCACCCCATTTCCCCAAGGAGACAGAAAGCCCTAAGCCACCCTCCTTTCACCCTTGACCTCACAGATCTGCAACAATAGCCCCTAGCATGGAAAGGGTGTCAGGCAATAAGTAAAAGAAACTTGGGGTTCAAAAACAACCCCTTCCCCCCAAAATAACTCCCTTGAGGGAGAAGCGGACTTCAGGGCAAATACTGGCAGGACCTTCTCCCCACCCCCTAACCCCATCAAACACCCAAGTGCAGACCAGGGATGGTCAAGGTTTGGGCAAAGATAGGGTCTCCCATGCTCAGCTGGGATCAGTAAGGCCTAGCAGGCCCTATTTGGACAGGCATCTGGTGCCTCAGTTGTAGAAAAACAGCCAACCTCAAGTTGGGTGAAGGGACTTAGATACAATGCTGACTCCAAGGCAAGGTCCCTGCTTTTTCAATGGTGTGACCTGGCTGGTTCAAGGAGCAGGGGGCTTGGGGAACCTGAGTTTAGAGTGAGTGGGCAGGCCGCCTCAGTGTCCCCCATGCAGTAACAACCTGGTGGGTGGGGTAGCAGGGAGAAGAGATGCCAGGCTCTAGTTTAGCAGGTTGCCCTGCTCCTGGGCCTGGGTTAGGCTGTCCTTTCGGTGTAAATGGTGCACACCCATCCGTTTTGGGCTTCTCTGAGGGCGACTAGAGGTCAGTCGAGCCCTGACCTCCCCAGGAGGGGTCCCTGACCCTTCCTCTCCTCCTTCAGGAAGCAAGCTCTGGCGCTCCTCTGCAGGGCTCACAGGCAGGTTCAACTCATCCTCATCTCTGGAGAGGGGTGGGCTGGGGAAAGGCAACAGCCGACACCCCTCACTTACTGGAGATGAGGGGGCAGGGACAGGGTCCTCACTATCTGAGGGGCTGCCAGCAAAACTATGTGTATCTGGAAGAGCATCACACCCAAAGGCTGTGCGTTGGGTCAGAGGGGCAGATGGAGGTACCCGATCCACAAATGCTCGATGCCAGCTGGCTAACAGCAAATCTTCTTCAGAACTAGCAGAGCTGGCAATAGCGCTAGGTGCAGAGGGTGGACTGGCAGGAGGTCGAGGTGAGGCCTGGGTAGAGGCTGGGCTGCCAGGGCTGAGTCGGGCACGATCTGACCCCTCTTCTACTAGGCTTAGAGAGATGGCCTGTCGGGTGGCATAGGTACAGTTGGGCAGAGGGCTATTCCTAGGGATTCGCACCTTGTCCTCAGAGAATTCAATCACTTTTCGGCCAGGGTACAAAGGATGGGGGGGTGGCGGGGTAGGGTAAGGGCTCAGCTTCTCACAGGGTGGCAGGGGCAGCTCTTCCTCTGATGAGCCCCGAGTACTGCCTGAAGGGCAACACTCTCCATTGGCCTGGGAGGTGGGACTCATGGGAGCCGTGGGACTGGCAGGGTTGCCCAGTTCCTCACTCATGTCCACATGCACAAAGACATCCTCAGCCACAGGGCGCCCAGCACTGCCAGACTGGGCAGAGTTGAGCAAGAGCGACTCTGGCTTCTCCAGGACTCGAGCAATGACTGAAGTGGGTACCACAGCTCCTGGAGCCAGGCTGGGGGCGGGGCTAGGGCCGGGGGCATCCTGGGTACTGTGCAGGTGCTTGCTAACCATGTCCTGAAGCTCATAGGGAAGCTGGGAGGAGAGACACATAGAGGTGAGTGGCATAACACAGGCTCTTGCAACATAAACCCTTTTCTTCCAGCCCTGAGTGACACCTCCAAATCAGTTTCTGTCTAGATGTGGGTATGCACTCCCAAATCTAGGAACAAGCTTGGGGAAATCAGCAGTGACCCCTCCCTCCAGCTTTAACTGCACCCTCATGCTTTTAGCCTGAGGACAGTCCTCAGGTCATTGGTCCCTAGTTGGAGACATGCGTAACACACCATTCTTTGTGCCAGTCCCCAAGGCTTTTGTCCCTGGCAAATAGCTCTCCACGTGTGTTCCCTCCTTGCCTTACTTGGGGTCCAAAGTCCAATCTTCTCCCTGCCCCCAGCCCATGCCCCAGCTCAGGAAATGTTTACAGATCCCTTAATCCCACTCAACACCCCCAGGGAAGGACAGTGCCAGCAGAGGGCAGCAACCAGACAGAATCAACAGAATGTGATGGGAAGGGGAAAGAAGAGGACAAGAGGACAATGGAGACAGAAGGGGTGAAAAGCTGGAAGTAGAATGAACATCAGGTTCGGGACACAGGGAAGGGTGGGCAACACTCACATCAGCAAATTTATGGTTTCGAAAATGGGACTTGTTGCACTTGAGAAGCTGGACAGCCAGGTTACAGTCCTGCCGGTAGCGTTCCTGGGGATATACACTGCACTAGGATCGGGGCCTGCCCTGCACCCGTAGCCCAGGGGAAGGGAAACCCTTTGCCCTACAAGGTTGGCTCTGTGACCCCACCAGGCCAGAGCTTGGGCCCTCCCACCCTAAATCAGGCATGGGGAAAAGAGGCCTGTGTGCCCATTTTTCTACAAGGACAATGCCAGGGAACCTACATTGAGCTCCTCTAGCTTATTAATGGTGGTCTTTGCATCCAAAAGCTTGTTAGTCAGCTCCACAATCTCCCAGTCCAGGGTTTTCCGGTCCATCTCAGCCTTCTTAATCTGCAGTAAGAGATGAAGGAGTCTCAGCCTGACATCCACAGCCACCTCAGATCACTCCCTCCCCACCAGACAGACAGGGGATAGCCACAGGAGCTAGGACCACTAAGGTAGACGACACAGCTACAGACAGATGGATGGACAGACAGACAAAGGGAAACCAGGGCCTCTCTCCTGCTCTCTAGGCTGGCTAAATGAGGGAGGAGACTCGACTATCTACCAACTTCAACTTAAAAGAGTGGGCAGAGGTATCTCTGGGCTGCAGTGCCTCTGGGCATAGGCTCCTGGGAGTGGAGGTGGGATGGGGGAGAGAAGGGGCAAAGGGAACTGAGGGTGACTGACATGACCTGTTCAGAAGCAGACACCTTCCAAACACAGGCTCTACTGAACCAGTGGAGCCTTCTAAAGAATGTATTGCGCCCAGAAACAGGGCAGGGAGAGATGGAGGATGAGCCTGGTATGTCTGTAGCACTGGCAAGATTTATAGCAACTCCAAGAGATGGGAATGAGAGGAACACACATTCGGGGTACCCCTCAATGCTCCAGCCCCTCTGATGGATAAGTCACTCAGCTATCTCTGTTGAAGGCAGCAGGGAGGACACTGTCCAACACTGGCATCAATTAGTACCCCCAAGAGTCACCTACAAGGCTCCCTGGCCCTCCATAGCTCCTGAGAGAAGAGGGCACCCCATGGCCACTGCTCCAGGAACAGGACAGGGCCTGGAACAGGGATAAAGAGGAGGGACAGAAGAGGGAACTAGTGATGGAGCAAAGGGGAGGGGAAACTGGGGGGGGGGGGTCCCCAGGGCAAGGCCAAGGTACAAGAGAGAAAAAACAAACTCAGACGCAACTGCAAAAATCCAGCTGTGGCTAAGAGAGGCCTGAGAGGAGAGCGCAGCAGCAGCAGTGGCGGCATGGGGAAGGGGAAGACGAGGAGAGAAGAGAAACAGCCGTGAGCATTAGGACAGTCCTGACTCAGACAACACACTGTGGGCCCCCTCCCTCCCACCTCCCCCTCCCCCAGCTCCCTGCCTTCTCCCACCCCTGTACCCGGGTCCCTGAGAGCACAGACACTGCCCCCCCCAGGGCAGGGGGGCCTCAGCGCCTTGCATGGCCTGTTACCAGCGTGTGCAACTTGTCTTCCAGCTCCTGGTTGCTCCTCTGGGATGCCGTATAGCTGTTCTGTAGTCTGCAGACAGGAAGGGAACGAGGTGAGTGGTCAGCATACTGGGCCCACCCCGGCCCCCAAACCTGGCCTGACCCCATGCCAACTCTCACCGTCGGAATTTGTCTTTGAATTTGTCCAGTTCTTCCCGGCTCTGACCCAGCTCCAACTCCAGATAGTCCTGCCCAATCTCCAGCTCCCGCTCCAGGGCCTCCGTCCGGCTGGTGGCAGAGGCTAGGCGCCGCCGCAGCTCCTCGTTCTCTTGCTGCAGGAGCCTGAATAAGGAGAGGCAAGTACTGAGGCTCAGAGAAGGATAGGCAGGCAAGAGGAGGCAGGGTCTAAGGTCCAAGGCCCAGATGGCTGCTTCTCCTTGGGTCAGTGATGAGGCTGTGCATGAACAGAGCCCAAAAACTAGGGGGGAGTGGAGGGGAGGTGGCAAACCAGGAATGAGGAGAGCAGAGAGGGGAGGGCTCTGACCCTTCTGTCTCTGACCACTGTCCAGACTGACTGGGTCTCCAGGTGCAGGCTTTATCACCCACTTCAGAAAAAAGCCTAGGTGCCCAAAGTACAAAGCTGAGGGGATGAGGCCTCCCTCCCTCTGCCCAGTGGGCTCCTTCCCAGCCAGAGGTGAGGGGGAAATGAGTTAGATTCCATTTCTCTTCAAAACCAAAAGCCAGGGTAAAGGGGCTGACAGGGAATAATAAATCAAAATGATCAAATGCCTCAGGTGTGCAAGGTACTAGAGATAGAGAAATGAAGGGGGGTGGAGGCCAGCACTTACTTCATCCTCTCCGAGTCTGTCAGGGCCTCCTGTGCACAAAAGAAAAGAAGCCCAAAGCTTGGCTCTGCCCCGGCCCTGCTTGGCCTGTCCCCTGCCCTGCCCTCCCTTTAGCATGGCCAGCCTGCCCTGGCTAGGAGGCAGCAGGGCACTCCTACCCATCCCTGCTTCTCCTCCAACATCAGAGGCCAGCAGCTGAGCCTGGCCCACAAAACTGAACAAATTCCCTTCACTTGGCTCTCCATGGAGATGTAGACACACACACCCAGTGGACTCTGCTCTAGCCTGGTGACCATGGAGCACATGTGAGATGCTAAGGAAGTGGCCTGCCCTGCCCATGCATACACTCTGAGAACGAAGAAGCCCAGAGATGCCTCCTCTCCCAAGCCTGGGTGGGAGTGCCTGGGGAGGGGAAAAAAGGGGCCAGGTGGAGGCAGAGGCAATCTCCTTTACTTGAGCCAAAAGAGAAGGGAGGACAAGGAGAAAGAGGCCAACTCTGAGAAGGCTGAGCACAGCAGTAGGGAGGTTGCCAAGCTCCGAGGCAAAGGCATTTGAGGAAACAAGCACTGAGGCTCCACTGTGCTGGTTCATTCCAGCTCCATGATCCTCTACAGAAAGCCATTTCCATGTGTACCAGACCATGCTCAGAGCATCCCTCTTAGCAGGACCACCAGATTTTTAGCTTATGATATGGTCTACAACTATTTGTTCTTGTGGCTACTGTATTTCTGGAATGGGAGTTTTTGTTACCTCCCTGTTCTAAGGCCATGATCACTTCTAAAAGATTACACTGGGCACTTCTATGGGAGGATCACATCTCCCTCTGAGGTTTAAAATGGCTCTCATCTTCCCCTAAAAAAGATGAGGCCACCTCAAAGCCTGGCCCTCCAAAGTGATTCCCATGGCCTGTTTTTGGCCAAGCCTTGGACTCCAAGAGCTCAGGGAGCATGACATCTTTTCTCTCCCGGACAATCCAGGAGCCTGGAGCTTTCTGCTAAGGTGCCTTGGCCTTCCACCGGGCTGGCTGTGTGGGATCACCTTGTTGAGCCAACTCAGACCCTTGGGAGATTTCGAAATCCCCTCTTGCTGGCCCTGCTCCTGGGCAAACTACTAAAATACAAGCAAATACTACGGACACTTGTAGAGCACATCAGAGGTGCTGTCACCCACTCCATAAATTGGCACACTGTCTGACCAGAAAAGTCTGAAGCCTGCTCACTCCACGGTCTCCCTCGATTCCCACTACTTCCTTCTTAGATCAGAAGTGAAGGCAGTGGAAATGCTGGCTGAATGCTCAGGCTTGTGCCCACTGGAGCTGGGTTACCTGGCATTCAACCATGCTGACCTCCTGCTGAGCCCATGGAGCAGGCAGCTCAGGCCGTAGCTCTCGGTGCTGTGGCGGTGCCTTGCGGTATGGCTTCTTGGAGGGCGCTGCACTGGTCATCCTGAGAGATGATGAGATGCCTTAACCTTCTGGAGGGATCTGAGGAGGTGGGAGAAGATGGGATTGAGAAATGGTCAGCTACTACTTGAAAGAGACATGAAGTATAGGTCAGTGATGGCAAACATTTTAGAGACAGTGTCTAAACCGCATCCCCGTGCCACATGTGATCTGCCCCCTTACCCCAGACAGGGGCCACCACCGCCACTGCCACAGCCACTATACCTAACCTTAAAAGGAGTCCATAGGAAAAAAAGTTTTTGGAAGAGAAGGCAATTGATGGTCTGGCTCCCAGAAATCAGATGAGTGGAAGAGAGATGAGATGTAATCTGGCAACCCAGAGGCAAGGCCAGTGGATAAGAGTGTTGGGGTCAGGAAAACCTGAATCCAAATATTGATTCAGGCACTTAGCTGCTGTGTGACTTACAGCCTCAGTTTCTTCAACTGTAAAAAACCCTACCTCACAGTGTGGTTGTGAGGCTCTAAAGAGATAACATGTAAAATGCTTTGCAAACCCTTAAAGCACTATATAAATGCAAGCTAGTAGTTATTATTAGACCTGGATCCCATCACAGCAAGCACCAGTCTAGAAGAAATAAATGGATAGGGGCAGCAAGATGACTCAGTAAGTAGAGAGCCAGGCCTAGAGGTGGGAGGTCCTGGGTTCAAATCTGGCCTCAGACATTTCCTAGCTGTGTGACCCTGGGCAAGTTACCTAACTCTAATTGCCGACCCCTTACCACTCTTTTGCCTTATATCCCAATACTTAGTAATGATCCTAAGATGGAAAGTAAGGATTAAAAAAAAGTAAAAGAAATGAATGAGATATTGAAATCGATAAGAGGGAATGTTGTGGTGTCTCTCCAGGATACTGGTATTATGTTGTAGTTGCTAAGGCAGAAGCATCCACCCCTAAAAGCCCAAAGCCATAAATGGCATTTTGGACCAAATACTTGAACCATATGTGGATCCACAGCTGTGGATGCTTGTTTTTTTTCTTCCTTCCTTTTTTACGTACTTGTAAATAACAAGAAATATTTTCAATGAAAAGTACAACTCACCTATAGGACTCAGACTGAGGCCTCACCAAGGGGATTCACACGGACATTCTGAGAGGCAAAACAGAGGAGTTAGAAATATGCCCAGAATGCAGATTCTTCCATGGCCCCCTCCCACTCCAAAGACAGAAAACAAGACTTAACTAATATACTACAGAGCTTTTGCCCCAACCACCTCTTCCTCTTGGGCTCAGGGAAAAACTAAACCCAAGAGAACTCCAGGACCCTCAAAAGGTTTTGTTTTTTTTTTTTTAAACCCTTACCTTCTGTGTTAGAACTGATATATCAGTTCCAAGGCAGAAGAGCAGTAAGGGCTAGGCAATGAGGGCTAAGTGACTTACCAAAGTCCCACAGCTAAAAAATGTCTATGAGAGGAACCTAGGACCTCTCGACGCTAAACCTGGCTCTCAATCCACTGAACTCTCCCTAACTCCCAAAGATTTGACATCCAGTAAATCTACCACTTGTTTTTCATAGCTCTCATAGTGTCACACTAAACCTCCCACCTAAAATTTCTTTTATCCAAAACTTTAACTTAGTCTAAGTGTCCCCACAAAAAGGAGTTCCTTTAGGCCTCTAAGGAGATATACCATCTGTGTGTCGGCAGCTCCCTCCGTTCTGCTGTCCAGAAGTCAGCCTTCGGTTCTCCTCATCCTGGGGCCCCTCCACCTTCTCTGACTGACAGCTCCTGAAATCCAAGAAGAGGAAGAAAGGGGAAACCGGGTGTCAGCCACCTGTCTTTCGGGACCGCCAGCTTGCCTATCCTCTGTCCCCAGGGCTAGGGAGAACTAGGGAAAAGACTGCCCTCTCAGAGTGAATGGAAAAAGCTACATATTATCCCAACCCTTTTCTATAGAAATATCCCAGACAAGGAAACTGGGAGGCAATAGAATGGGATCACAACTTGCCACATGTCCCTGGACTGGCTGCCCCCTGCTTTCTCAGAGCCCTCAAACAACCAAGAAATCTCCAGTGAGTAAGCAGGAAAAGAAGGGAGAAATCTAAAGGGGACCCAAAGGATGGGTAGAGAGGACACTGGTAGATAGCCCACCAATGTTCCCAAAAGGCTTGTTGTCTTTGGGCACAAACACTTCCTCAGTGCACACTGGAATTTGACTCACTTCAAAAAGAACAAGGGAATGTTCAGGAAAGAATTATAAACATTTCCCTCTCTCCCTCTTCCCCAATCCCCAAATCCTATTCTGAAGGCTCAACGGTACTGTCACTTGCAGTGATCACAGCTACAGCATGGGGGCAGTCAACACCCGCCTGAAGTTGGGGGAGGCACTAACCTCAACTGGCCTCTTTGGTATAAAAAACAAGCTCCCATCCCCAGTCATAGAGCTAGGGGCTGGTGGGAGCAAAGCAGGAAAGAGCACGTGTTTCTGCTGTCAGGACATGCCCTGGCTGTGACTCGGCACTGTGCTCCTGTTGCATTCCTGCAGGGCCCAGGGCAAGAAGCGTGCCGGTGGAGGGGTGAAGGGAGGATGTAAGGAGAGGTCTCGTCTGGGCTGGGTGGCTCAGTCCACACCCTGGGGTAAGGGTGGGGCCAAGGGGAACTGGGTCGGGGCCATAGGAGCATGAGCCACAACCTCTGAGCCCCCTTTGATGGCAGGGCTAGAAGCATGTCCCCACAGGGCACAGGCAGCATGCTAGCTGACTCGCTCTGCAGGAATGCTGGGCAGGCCCACAAGGACATAGCACATTCCTAAAGAGTGGAGTGGGAGAGCAAACAAGCTACAACCTCACCACCCCCTCCCCACCAGACTCCCCTAGAGAGGTATCCCTCAAGAAGAGGCCTGGGGGAAGGAGCCTAGAAAGACCATTAAGCCACCAGATTTAAAGGGGTGACTCCACAGCAGGGTAGAAGGTCAGGAAGCAACAAGGGGGGGGCGGGGCACAAAGCAATGGCCCCAACACTATACTATCCATGAACAAACAAACCCAGCCCAAAGCCCACTGGTGGCACAGGAAAGGAGAGAAGAGAACGGGTAGCCAAGCTAAACCTGGGGGAAGAGGGGAACATGCCCTGCTAGTCTACCTCTTCTCTGAAAATAGATGCCAAATGCCTGCCGTCTTCCTAGTCACTCCACCCCCTGCTTCCAAAGAATGACTTCCTCCCTGCAGGTCCCTTCATGTACCCCTCACCCTCAGGCCTACAAATTCTCTCCTCCCTATGATACAAAGTGTTCTCCCCACCTCTCTTTCATGGCACCAGGTACTGGGTAGCAGAGGCAGGAAGGATGAGCTCGCTCTCTTGTCTCTGACTGTGTCTCTCTCAGGTGTCTGGAAACCCTACCTGTAAGCAGATCTTCCCCATTCCAAACTCTATAGTCCTTGGCTCTGGTTACATCCACATCCTGTGGCTCGGCTTGTCTCAGCTGCTAAAAATGCAAAGAGCCTTGAACAAACATTTCCCCCTTCCCGCCCTAAGCTAAAACCAGCTCAGGTTATCAAAGAGAATGAATAGATGGTCAGTGGAAAATTCATACTGAGAAGTTGGCATGGAAGCTGCTTGTTCTCTTCAAAACACTTCTAAATGGCAGAAAGAGGATCCTGGTGTATGGGCACCATGAGGGGAAGGAGGACCTATTCCCACAGGAGTAGGGAAGACAAATCTCCAGGCAGATTATCAAAAGGGAATCTATCTGGACAGAAAATGTAATTTATAAATTTAGGCTTGAAACTGTTGATTCCCAGGAGGTGGAGCCATCCGTCCTCCATCCTTGTACCCATTCTTATCCCTGATCTATCCACATACACTACCATAGCCTTTCTGGGTCATCTGGTTCTACATTCTGACTCCTAACTTATAAATAGTCCTAAATCATGTTCTGCTGGGGAAAAGAGGGATAGGGCAATAACTCTCCACACATCCATGGAGCCCGCTATCCTAGGCAGGAAAGAGAGAAGCCCTGAGGGGAACAGGCACAGGGAGTACAACTGGATGCAATAAAGAGCAAAGAGCAAAAAATACCTGATAAGGAACAGCTAGGTGATTGACAGGCTTGTCAAGCTAGGGTAGAGAGACAAGCTTGAAGATGGAAGGTCCTGGGTTCAAATCTGACTTCAGACACTTACTGGCTGTATACCCCTGAGCAAGTCTTAAACAATGCCAATTGCCAGGCTCTTACTGTTCTTCTGCTTTGGAACCAATATTCAGTACCAATTCTAAGACAGAGGGTAAAGGTTTAAAAAAAGTCTGATAACTCAGCCTGAGACAGAAGACAGTAAATGGAGAGAGGCCTGAAGTAGAACAGTGAAGGATGAGCAGAAAAGAAAATGAAAGGCATTGCTCTAGGGCCTCCCCTATCCCTCCTCCAGTTTGTATTTTCTAGATACTCCTGAATAAGAGAAGTCTTCGAAGGACCAGATTCTGGATTGAAGAGGCTCAGCCAAGGATAGACTTCATGTGGTTGGAAGGAATTTGAGGGCACACAGCGGGGACTGGGAGGGAGATGGTGGATTCCACCAAGGCCCAGGATGTGTCCTGAGTGACTGTGGCTGAGCCAAAGATGCTTTAAGTTCCATGTTTGGGATTCACATTAGGATGGGTCTGGGGAGTCTTAAGTACATACTGAAAGAATCCCCTGAACCAGCCCAACCTATCTTATTGGTGTGAGGAAAAGAGCTAAGTTTTATGATAGACTGAACTATAAAAAGTTGATGAAGAAAGTGATTTAAAGAAGGATCAAGGGAAAGCTTGCTGCCTGGGTCAGCCCAGGGGGCGTCTTACCAAGGGCTGCACAGCTAGGTATCTCTACCATGTGAAGTCTATCACAGTAGTGTTTTCCTCTTCCAATTCTTGGAAAAAGAAGTATGCAAAACTCCTCCCTTCTCTGCCCACCCCCTTCCTCTACTCCTAAATAACATTCATTCTTCAACTCCAGGATATAGGCTAGAGCCAATAAAGGGAGGAGGGGAGAGGGATGAGACCCTACCTAATTGCCATGTTGCAATCTGCCAGCTGGGACAGGCCGCCTGTTCCCGCCTGCCTTGTATTAAATACCTTCTCCTTGATTACACCCCCATGGGGCACGATTATCAGCCTCCAAAGAACAAAGTCTACTTTCATCAGAAATAGGACCAGACATGCACTGCTAACCTACAGAACAGCTGGGCAGGGAGGTGAGCAGACAAGAGAAATCTGCTACAGTCTCCTCACTACTACCCCCACCCCCACCCCCACACTAGGAAATAGGACACATCTGTTTGTCTGAGCCCACTGAGGAACGGGGTAAGGAACAATGCAATCACTCCTGGATCTTCCCTGGTATTCCCTTATTCCTGACATAGAAAGGAAGCAACTGAGCAAAAGAGTTACCTCCCAGATCCAACTATACTCTGCCATCCTTTAGGCAAGCTCTTTTATGGACTTTCCCAATGCCCAGGAATCTACCACAGAAAGGAAAAGGAACCTCTTTTGAAGGTCCAAGGCAAATAGGTCTATTCGTGATCCATGGTGAACTGAAGAAAAGACATAATTTTCTTTGTCAGGGTCCTAATTCTTCACAAATCTAATGAGGGCTACTACATAGGGAAGCAAAATTCAAACTGAAGCTAAGGAATTTTGTTAAAGTTCCAGCCTCTGCTACTTGGTCCCTCCAGTGCACATGCATGAACCCTCTGACTCTGTCTGTCTGTCTGTCTGTCTGTCTGTCTGTCTGTCTGTCTGTCTGTCTGTCTCTCTCTCTCTCTCTCTCTGTCTCTCAGCCCTTTAAATTCAAAACCATCCCTGACTCCAACAACTAAACCAGTTTTGGAAATCCATCTGGCCCTGGCTGAGCTTCCTCAGCCCTTTCAGAGGCAGTGTGACATAGAAGAAAAAGCAACAGAATGGAAATATCCTGATTTCTGGGTACTATTTCCTGTTCTGCCACAAATATCTTTATAACTTTGGGAAGAAACAGTATAATTTACAGAATTCACTTCATTCAAATTCTGGGTTAGAAAAAAATTTGGGGACTAAGGCACAGAGAGCCCAAGGACTACCTCTTGAAGGAAACAGAAGGGGAACCGAGTATCTCCAAGCCTCAGACATCTCCGGAACCTGCAGGCCAGACAAGAAGATAGTCTTCTAGAGAGGTGACTACATCCCATATAGGTGTGACTATTTCTACATTACCCATAAAAATCAGGATTCTGCTTATAACCAAATTCTAAGAAAGCCAAAGCTGCTGGTCCCTATTACCTCTCCTACTCCCTTCAACATTATGGGGCAAAGCTATCAAAGAAGGCTTCACCATAGAAGGGGCTCCTTTTCCAGTCCAATGCCTTTCACATCTATCCCTATCTAAACCTGCCAATCTGTGAGTCTTTGGGCTAAGACACAGAGAGCCATAATCATGCCCCATACAGCAGGCTCTCTTGTCCCTATCAGAGTGAACTCAAGGTTCAGTCTTTCAGAGTTTCTCCCTGCTACCCATCCCCCCCTCTATACCCCTACCCAGGTCAAGTGTGCAGCTGTTCCTGAGATGCATGAGCAAAGCCTCCAGCAATCCTGGGCGCGTGGCAGGCAGGCAGCCAATAGTGTGGAGGTGGGGCCTAGGAGGAGCATCAGCTTTGTGTTATAAGCCCTGGCTAGATGTCAATCACTTCCCAGGGCAGCCCCTCAAGGGATCAGTGAAGAAGCTGGTTTGTCCCAACTGACGCTGGTCTTACCATCCAATTCAGCCTGTTGCCCAGGCTACTGGTTTTGTCCCTGGCTTTAAGGAGACCAGAGTAACAGGTCCTCAGTATTCCCAAGAAGATGAGAAATGTCTGGATCCAGGGTAACCCTGAACTGCTTAGAACCAGTACTGGTTCCTTATAAGTAGCCACCTGAGCAAACACCCCAAGCATTGCCTATCTTATCTTCTGTTCTAAACAAACACCAAAAGGAACAAAGGGAGCCCCCATTCTATTCACCAAATTATAACACACCTGGCAACATACCCTTTCCTTCTGTTTACCATTCAGCCCCCTATGCCAACCTCAATCACCCACTACGAACATATCGAAGGCTGAATTCACTAGCTAAAAGAACCCTGTGCTAACATATCCTAAACAGGATTGCTCTTCCCCAAAGAGGGGAGGGTGATAAATGTTTCTGACTGGAGTTTCAGCTCCAAGTCCCTTTGGCTTTCTTAAACAGAACCCAAAAGGTCATCTCTTCCTCTTCCTGCCTTCTTCATCCCAACCCCAGTACTACAAAAAGAAGTATACACAGGGGCAGCTAAATGGCTCAGTGGAGAAAGCCAGGCCTAAAGAAGGGAGGTCCTGCATTCAAATCTAGCCTCAGAGAAGTCCTAGCTGTATGATCCTAGACAAGTCTTAACCACAACTGCCTAACCAGATTCTAAGGCAGAAGGTCAAGGTTGTTGTTGGGGTTGTTTTTGTTTTTGTTTTTAACAAAGTATACACATACAACCTTTCACTGATCAAGACTCTACTTTCTGTCTTCTGTCCTATAAATTGAAGCCAATTTCTCCCTAGATGGGTTTAGCAATGCCCATTAGGTCCCAAACCCCATGTTTTCCTATGCTCAGTATCAGGACCTTCTGCGAGAATGAGGTGAGAGGGAGTTATAGGAAGGAGGGCCACAAGAGGGCAAGAAAGCTGTTTTTTAAATTGTTTTATTAGAACACAAGGCAACATTGAGCATTCATCTGGACACCACCTTCTTTCCAGTTACCCCAAGTTGGTAAAAGTAAAGCTTTGAGTGAATTGCCCCATCCAGCCTAAGTTTTCACTCACCCATCTGCAAGCCAGGCTAGGGAGGGTAGAGAAATCAAAGGTCAGGTCTTCTCTCCTGCCTCTAACTAAGTCTTCCTTTGTTGCTACTATCTCAACCGCGGCTAAAGTCCACCCCAACCTCCAGACGTGGAGAAAGGTCAAACTCTACTCACCACCCACCTCAAAGAATAGTAAGAGCAAAAGTCATGATTTAAAATAGATAACTGAATCTGGATACCAGTTTCAAAGGACTTAGGGCCGGAAGTAATCTTGGAAAAATACTATTCCCTCATTTTTCCAAAAAGAGAACCACAGAACCTAAGTGACTGACCCCAAACCACAAAGCTATGGCAAATAACAGAGCCAAGATTCAAACCCCAGGTCTTCTTACTCAAAAATCTTGTCCTTTTTCCCTAGTGTCATTTCGTTTTAGGAACTAATGATTATCTTTCAGAATCAGGAGCTAATGACTTACCTGGAATTCCTCAAAGCCTAACCTAAATTCCTCCCCAACTTCCCTTCCCTGATTCCAAAAATTTCTCTTGATGAAGCCTGAAACTGCTCCTCTCCAGAGGAGAGAACTAATGAAAACACTAACCCATCATTCTTTCCAATGAAGATCAAGGCAAACAGGAGCCCTGGGATAGCAGCAAAACATCTAGACTAGAGGAAAATCCTCTTTCTAACTTCCCATTCTATCTCCTAGGTATAGAAATTAAAAGTCATTGTAACCTTTGGGGAATCTTCAGATCCTATAACAGTAATGAAAGCTATAGAGCAGCTCAAGACACCAACTCATGCTCCTTGGGTGAGGAGGGAGACCTAAAGCACCCAAGACAATGGAATTTGAGGAAGGTGGGGGGGAGGGGGTATCAGTGCTAAGCTAAAGAGAATATAGACTTCCAAATGTCTCATCTTCATATGTCACACCTCTACTCCAAACCCTCGAAAGGGGTTCCCTCTCAAAGCCAAGCAGGAGAGACTGGCAAGAAATACAGAGCATAGCAGCTGAGATTGAGAGAAAAAAAATTGTATGAGTTCATCAGAAAGCAGGAAGCAACCAGGTTCTAGTAAGGACTTAGGGAAGGAGATTGGCTAACAAGGCATCAGAAGCACATTATATGGCTAGGTTCAGACTCACGGGGTTAGTGTCTTCTCCCAAACCAGCCAGTTCTTGTTGTTAGCAGCAGACTCATGGCAGACACCCTCCAGGCTCTCCATATAAACAGACAGCTTGGTTTACGAGCAGCCCAACTCTGGAGCTGCAAAAAGAGAGAAGGGATGCCAAGCTACAAGATACCATAGCTATCTCCTCCCCACTGCCTGTAGAGGTATGTGCCACAGATGCTCCCAAGAGAGAAGATTCAGACAGAGTGCCCCCTTCAATAGGTGTGAAGAACTAAAGAAAATCAACTCCTGAAGGGAGCATGGCATTTATTTGGCCCTCACCCTCCATCACCAACTATGCCTGGGCACAAAGCTTTTTCTTTAACCAAAAAAGAAAAACAAAATTAAAAAGAACAATAATCCTTGGGTATACACAGTAGGGATAAAGGGAGGGAAGAGAGTATTCCTGGCAGAGAGGTAGACTGCTCTCCCTATTCCCTGTTCCACAAATACTGCTGGCAGACTATGCCATAAAGTTATAGATAGCAATATCAATCTAAAATGCTGAGTGTTGGGATCTTGGAACAAAGTTACCTATGGCCTGGAATTGTTATTCTTTACTTACCCTATGCCACCTGGGTCAACCTTACCTCTTCCCACATGGGAAACAAGAAGAGAATGAAGAAAACAGATGCAGAATTGAGAAGATGACCACAGGAATTGCATCAGAAAATGGAACACAATAGGATAGTGTCTGACCACTCTTACATGCCAGGCGGTGATGGGTTAGTGTCCTGCAAGCCTCAAGGGCTTTGAAAGGGCCTTATGGATATAGAAGCCTTATACTCGGCAGAGAGCCTGTGTCCAGTGGAATCCTTTCCATCCCTCTCAGTAACAAAGAGCCAGTAAAATGGACACCACATCCCCCAGAACAGGAGGCTATTCCACTCATATGATATCATCTATATATATGAAAGCATTTTGGCTATATCTTTTCAAGTGGGTGGTAATAAGCTCAGGCAGTAGGCCATGTGAAGCAGCAGAGGGAATAAAACTCCTTCTCTCCCTCCCTATTCTTCTTGCCCTGAAAAGGCCTACAGAGGAAGGGAATTTATCAGGTGCTAATTTAGGGTATCTCAGAGCAGAAGGCACCTGAAAGGCAGTACACTAACTACTGAAAACCAATGAAATGAAAAATCCGAAAAAGGGGGCATGGGGGGACCAGCAGCACTTAGCCTCATTGTTGACTACAATTGCCATTTCAACCTAGACCTGATCTTGACAACCTCTGTAGCCCAGGGATGGGGGAAGGACACCTAACTAAAGGTTCAGACTCTTCTAGTCCTGGTATTGTTAACTCTTTTCTATAGAAGAGTTACATCTACTACTGCCAATCAGAGAATAAGTGAGAGATTCTCATACATCCCTTCCTATTTGCAGAGCTCTCCCCTCTCTCAGACCAGACCTTTCTGTCCTTTGGTGTCTAGATAAAAGTTCAAAATTAGAGGGAAGCTTGACAAGCAGATGGGAAAGGTCTCCAGAATCCATCCTCACTCTCAGAGGATAGATGTCATGCATCACTCCACTAGAAACATGACTGACCAGATTTCTTAAATTGAGATGGAATGGACAATGACACCTTGTCTAGAAAACTTCATTCACTGGAAAACTCTTCCAGATTCCTCTCTGGGGGATGGGGAGGACTGAACAGCAGGAACAAAAAGCACAAAGAAGCTGGTTAATACAGAGATCCTGTTTTAACAGTTCAGGCTCCAACCTAGCTTTCTCAGCCTTATTTTATGTAAAGAGCAGAAAAGATCTGATAACTTGACCCAAGTCAGAAGACTATTCCTCTTCCCTGTAGAAATCCATGTAGCCTCAGAGAAAGTTACTCAGGAATCAGTAAGCTGCCCAGGAATTGGTGTTACCTTGACCAAAACAAGGAGGAAAGAAAGTGGAGGAATCGCATGTAAGGTAGGATTTACTGAGCTCAACCTACTCTCACCAGATGGTCCAAAGAGTAGGTCTCCAATTTAGGAATAATTTAAATCTGATTTAAATTCAACAGACATTAAGCATCTAAAACATGCAAGTTACATATAAAATGAAAAACAGTTCTGACCTGGACCAATGAAGGAATTCAACTGCACTTGATTGGATTTTTTCAATGTTTCAGTCATTTATGTTCCACCCTCAATAACCGCCCCCCAAATTTGTCATACAGTATAGCTTTATGGGAGGGGGACAGGATACATGGAATACTATGGTGATATAAGAAACAGAAAATATCAATAAAAGGGTTTTTTTAATAATCAGCAAAGGAGTTATATCAAAACAAAGTACTTTAGGAAAACTTTGAGAAGTGAGAAAGAACTTACATGCAGGGAGTTAGGGAAGATTTCATGAAAAAGGATGCACGTGGGGGCAGCTGGGTAGCTCAGTGGATTGAGAGCCAGGCCTAGAGACAGGAGGTCCTAGGTTCAAATCTGGTCTCAGACACTTCCCAGCTGTGTGACTCTGGGCAAGTTACTTCACCCCCATTGCCTAGCCCTTACCACTCTTCTGCCTTGGAGCCAATATACAGTATTGACTCCCAAGACAGAAGGTAAGGGTTAAAAAAAAAAATTTTTTTTTTTTTAAAAAGATGCACCTGAGCTGATTCTGGGAAAAATAAGGATTTCGGTAGAAATTACAAAGGAGTATGTAATAGCAATAGAGGATAATGATATAAATACACAAAGGACAGAAAATATAGCACAAGCCTGGGAAATTATTAGTTGGAAATGAGTGTATATATCTTAATGTAAGGTTGAAAAGAAAGGATGGTCCCATATGTATGACATTTAAAGCCAACATAAACAATTTTGCATTTTATCCTAAGAGTGATGGGGAAGTCACTGAAGGAGAATTGAAGAGGTCATATTTGTGCATTATAAAAATTATTTCTGTAACTGTGTGAAGGATGGATTGGAGAAAGGAAAGACTCAGGGCACAGAGATCAATTAGTAGGCTATTAATACAATTGTGAGAAAATTGTGGGAAAAGAACTGGTTTAGAATTAAAAGACCCAAATTCAAATCCACCTCTCTGGGCCTCAGTTTCCTCATCTGTAAAATGAGGCCAAGACAGACTGGCTTCTCAAGTTCCCCTACTCTAATTCCAAATCTAGGGGTTCAGGCTATGAAAGCCTGTGCCAAAATGGAAAAGAGAACCAAAGCGAGAAATACCATGGAGGTGGAATCACTAGGACTTTGCAGCTGCCTAGACAAAGAGGAGGGACAGAAAGAGCTGAATGAGCCTTTAAGCTGCGTTCAGTGGGAGGTGGGTTGTACTACTAAAGAAATGGGGAATTGAGAAGAATCAAATTTAGGAAGGAGGGTTTCTAGAGAAGGATGAGTTCAGTTTGGGGGGTGTGCTTCTAGCAAGACATCAGGTAGAGATGTCCAAAAGACAATGAGAGGCTAAAATCTGGAAAAGACACTGAGGATTTGGGAGTCACCAGCATAGACATGACAAAACTAAAACCATTAGAGTAGATAAGGCTGCCAAGGAGGAGAGAAGACAGAGCCTTGGAGTAATATATACATGTAAGTAAAAGAAACTGAGAAGTCAGAAAAGGAGACCAGGCCCCTAAAAGATAAAGGTGATTTCTCAATCCAGCTCAGAATGATTGCTTTACCCCAAAATCTGCTTGATAAATAGTTCAAATTTTTATGACTACTCCAATATCAACCCCTTATAAGAGATATTAACAAAGAAGAAATCACCAATGATTTAAGTTTCACCCCTCACCCCCATTCCCCTATTTGCCCTGTGTTGATATCAAGTATTACTAGAAAATGAAAAAGTCAAAAGGGAAGAACACTAACAGCTAAGGAAAATCCACTAACCACATAATTCAGCCCTGGATAAGAAGTATTAACACTGCTATTATTAATACTACTTCTTTGAATTTATAGTTTATATAGCCCTATTCCTCTAAAGAATCAGCATTGGGGCAGCTGGCTGACTCAGTGGATTGAGAGCCAGGCCTAGAGACAGGAGCTCCTGGGTTCAAATCTGGCCTCAGACACTTCCTAGCTGTGTGACCCTGGGCATGTCACTTAACTCCCATTGCCTAGCCCTTACCACTCTTCTGTCTTAGAGTCAATACACAGTATTGATTCTAAGACAGAATGTAAGGATTAAAAAAAAAAAAATCAGCATGCTTTCCTGGACATCCTCTCCTCCATTCTTCCAAAGAGACAGGAAGAATGAGCCTGGTTCTGGTCACATCATAAAGGGGCAGCAAAGCCAGAAGTCACATCAACTGACTACTTCTCAGTTTTCTATGTGCCACACAATGACACCTAATTCCAGCCTCAACCATTCTGTTTATGTTTGTAATGACTATATAAATGTAGTTACAAAATAAAAAGGCATAGTATTTCTGGGAACAAACTGCCTTAACCTGGACATATTAGCACCAAATATAAGACTGGAAAGAGGTGCCCAGGGATACCAAACACCTACAATGAGGAAACCCATCTATTTATGTCACTGTAGACCAACTTAAACCCTTTTACTGACATATTAAGTTTCTAAAAAACCTGAAACAGCTGCTAAGCATGGTAGTTTATTTAACTAACTACCTCTAGGCAGTCTCTCTTAGTGTTTCCCAACCTTTTTCAGTCCAGAGTATATCTATGAACATATCTAAATAGAGAGGAAGGAAAAGGGTGGGTGTATCCCTACAATTCATCCACTAGTATAGTTATCTTTCTAATCATACCTCTAACTACAAGAGGCACACACAAACCAACGCTACTCCATCCCAGCCTTCCCACTACCTCTTTCTACCCTCATTAACATTACATCCACCAAGAGAAAATCAAGGAAAGCCAGAGACTGAATACCACACACCAACTCCACCATCACATTACACTAGCTGAGGAACTGTGTTCTACAGGCTGATAAGTACACAAAAGGCATGGGGTGTTTCCACATTATTTTGCAGGTCATAAACACTGAGAGGGAAAAGTAGATCTGAGGAAAAGATAAGGAACCAGGGCCAGGATCCTTATGAGCTATGCCAGAGAATCTACAATTAGAATTTTTTTAAAAATCCAAGCCTTCAGTTCATCCATTTTTATACTTTTATATTTTGTTTTCTTTCCCCCTAGTTTCACAGAAAATATACCTCTTCTTTTTCTAATCAGGGTATTTTATATTTTTTAAAATAAGTTTTCATCTAATTTCCTCTATATTATTAGCTTTATTAGCAATAAACTGACTACATAATTTCTGATAATTTTCCTTATCTCTTCAATTGTTGTAAGTCATTTAATGAATATAATTTTTATTATATTATAATCAGTAAATAATATGTTTAGTATTTTTATTTTTCATTTTTGGGGTAAGGTCTTTATATTCCACTACATGGTTAATTTTTACAAAGCTGCCATAATACCTACAAAATATGTAAATTCCTTTTTATTTCCATTCAATAAACACCAAAGATCTATAATCCACATTTGTCTGAAGTTCCATTCAGACCTTGAACTTGCTTTTCTTTTAGTTAAATTCTGTCTAGGCCTTGAAAGAAATACATTAAGTTCCTCTACTATTATAATTCTATTTATTTTCCTCTCATTCAATTAACTTTTCCTTTAAGTACTTAGATGCTATATTATTTGGTACATATATATTAAATACTGCTATTGATATGCTATCTATGGGGCCTTTTTGCATAATATAATTTCACTCCTCATTTCTTGTCATCTTTTCCATATTTGCAGTAATCTCATGAGATCGTGATCTTCACTGCTGCTTTTTTTACTTTAACTAATGTTTAAAAGACTTTGCTCCAGCCCCTCATTTTACCTCCAAGTAAATCTGTGTTCCAAGTGTATTCCTTGTAAACAACATGTAGCTGAATTCTGCTTTCTAATCCATTATTCCATTAATCCAGAATTCCATTTCTAATCCATCTGCTATCCTCTTCCATTTTGAGTTCATTCATTCACATTCTTCTCCATCCTTGTTTCTCTCCCCTAGACCTGAAAAATTCTTCAATTTGGGATTTGTCACCACTTAGACCAGTCTCAGCTAAAAACCACTAGGAAAATAAAAGGAAATAGGACAGATTGAAAGATGAACACTCAGAAGAAATGGTCTCTTTCCAAGATTTTCCCTTATAGATCAGCATCTCTTGTACTCTTTTCCCAACTCCCTAAAAGGCTGAGTCTTACATTTTTTCATAGTTTACTGGGGGTAAAGCATAAACTCTTGACTCAAAAATTCTATTGGCAACTGGTCAAAATCATAAGAACACCTAACTTTCATAAACTGAAGCTATTTATTTAACATAGGGTTTTTCAAAATGATGTCTCTAGCAAGTCACTTAACCCCCATTGCTTAGCCCTTAATACTTTTCTGCCTTGGGACCAATACTTAGTAGCAGTTCTAAAATAGAAGATAGAGATTAAAAAAAAGGGGGAGAAGGGGGCAGCTGGGTAGCTCAGTGGATTGAGAGCCAGGCCTAGAGACAGGAGGTCCTAGGTTCAAATCCGGTCTCAGACACTTCCCAGCTGTGTGACCCTGGGCAAGTCACTTGACCCCCATTGCCTACCCTTACCAATCTTCCACCTATAAGTCAATACACAGAAGTTAAGGGTTTAAAATTTAAAAAAAAAAGGGGGGGGGAGGCTCTATATAATTCACCATAAGACAAAAAATGGGTGAGATAGAGAGGCTAAAAAAACTGGATGTAGTGAGTTTATTTATACCTAAAAAAAGGGAGTTCTGTTAACAACTATTCTGAAATTTAATCATGTGCTAAAACATGTCCTGAGCTCAAAGTTTTAGGTCCTATACTGAAATGTAAGGTTATAGTCCACAGAAACAACACGCCGCAGCACGCAATGCTCTTGTAGCACAAATCGAGATAAAGTACAGCATGCCGGGATGTGTAATTGCTATATATTTGTGGGGGAGGTGGGGGAGAGAGATTAGAGAAGTCTAACTCCATATAACTTGGAATTCATTGCACAATCACAACACCTCCACTGCTCCTATATAAAGCATTTATCACATCCCATCCCATCAAGGAAAAAAACAATACTAGAAAAGGAGGCATGTACTGGGCCCCAAATTTAGGGCTCTGTGGACAACCAGAATGCGTGTCTAACCTTGCTCATAGCACAGTCATTTATGTGTGCAAAAAAAAAAAAAAAGAGCCCAGAGGGTACGTTAAAGATGGAACATGACTCAGAAGGAGGGAAAGAGTGAGTCTAAAATACAGGGCAAAGGAAAGTCAGTCAACCAGATACTTGCCACACCTCTGAACCTGTGGCTTCAAACATACTTCTTTCCCTATTAGGATGGGGGAAGGGGAGGGGTGAGGTAGAGGGAGGGCAAGAGGAAAAATCTGACAAAGGTCCACAGCAGAATATTAACCTTTGGTTAATTCTGTTTGGGGTTCAAATACTCAAAACCTTTATTTTTTAATAACCAACGCATATCTATTTAACATGCCTCATTAGGCTATCATTTATTTTTTCAATTTTTTTTTAGGGAGGTAAGGTCTGGGGGACTAAGGGGTAGTATGAAATTCCTTGTTTTTAATAGCACAATTTGCTGCTCAGTTGTAGCACTAAAATGAGACAATTTAAAGATTAAAGACACCAAAGAAACTTTCATATAGGAATGTATATGAAGGTAAAATCTGGAGGCAAATGAGTGGTGGATTGAGTGCCAGGCCTGGAGCTTGGAAGCCCTGGGTTCAACTCTGACCTCAGACAATGTGACCCTGGGCAAGTCACTTAACCCTAGTTGCCTATTCCTTGATGCAATTCTGTTTTAGAACTGATACTAAAATAGAAAGCAAGAGTTTAAAAGATAATAAAATCTGCTTCCCAATGGCTGTCAAAAAGTACAGCAGAAGGCTCTGAAAATGGTTACCTTGGAACAACTATTGACTTTAATGGTGAAGAGCTGAAGAGAAAGAGAATTCCTTATTTCTTGGCTTCTTCAAAGGACTGGAGCTTGTATAGCTCTTTAAAACAACAGATGCTAGGAAGAGAGTCAGTTAAGTGATTCAAGCTGGACAGATGATCCTTACTTTTCTACCTCAAAAAGTCCCAAATGAAGACTCAGCTCTACAACATCATGCTTTCAGCTAAAAAAAAAAAAAAAAAAAAAAAAAAATATATATATATATATATATATA
>NC_058133.1:276205785-276226583 GCF_016433145.1 Gracilinanus agilis | reverse complement strand
TAAATGACATCAGCAAGACAGTGTATGATAAACCCAAAGAGCCCAACTTTTGGGACATGAATCCACTATTTGACAAAAACTGCTGGGAAATTTGGAAAACAATATGGGAGAGATTAGGTCTAGATCAACATCTCACACCCTACACCAAGATAAATTCAGAATGGGTGAATGACTTGAATATAAAGAGGGAAACTATAAACAAGCTAAGTGAACACAGAATAGTTTACTTGTCAGATCTGTGGGAAAGGAAAGACTTTAAAACCAAGCAAGAGTTAGAGAAAATTACAAAATGTAAATTAAATGGTTTTGATTATATTAAACTAAAAAGCTTTTGTACAAACAAAAACAATGTAGTCAAAATCAGGAGGGAAACAACAAATTGGGAAAAAATCTTTATAACGAAAAACTCCGACAGGGGTCTAATCACTCAAATATACAAGGAGTTAAAGCAATTGTATAAAAAATCAAGCCATTCCCCAATTGATAAATGGGCAAGAGACATGAATAGGCAATTTTCAGGTAAAGAAATCAAAAGTATCAATAAGCACATGAGAAAGTGTTCCAAATCTCTAATAATTAGAGAAATGCAAATCAAAACAACTCTGAGGTATCACCTCACACCTAGCAGATTGGCTAAAATGAAAGAAGGGGAGAGTAATGAATGTTGGAGGGGATGTGGCAAAATTGGGACATTAATACATTTCTGGTGGAGCTGTGAACTGATCCAGCCATCCTGGCTGGCAATTTGGAATCATGCTCAAAGGGCTATAAAAGAATGCCTTCCCTTTGATCCAGCCATACCATTGCTGCGTTTGTACCCCAAAGAGATCATAGATAAACAGACTTGTATGAAAATATTTGTAGCTGCACTTTTTGTGGTGGCAACAAATTGGAAAAGGAGGGTATGTCCTTCGATTCGGGAATGGCTGAACAAACTGTGGTATATGCGGGTGATGGAATACTATTGTGCTAAAAGGAATAATAAACTGGAGGAGTTCCAGGCGAATTGGAGAGACCTCCGGGAATAGATGCAGAGCGAAAGGAGCAGAGCCAGAAGAACATTGTACACAGAGACTGATATACTGTGGTAAAATTGAATGTAATGGACCTCTGCACCAGCAGCAATACAATGACCCAGGAAAATCCTGAGGGATTTATGGTAAAGATGCTACCCACATTCAGAGGAAGGACTGCAGGAGAGGAAACATATAAGAAAAACAACTGCTTGAACGCATGGGTCGGGGTGGACATGATTGAGGGTGTGGACTCGAAACTACCACACCAATGCAACTACCAACAATTTGGAAATTGGTCTTGATCAAGGACACATGACAAAACTAGTACACATGACAAAACTAGTGGAAATGTGCATCGGCCATGGGTGGGGGGAATGCGGGGGGCGAAGGGGAAAGGAGGAGCATGAATCATGTAACCATGTTAAAAATGAATATTAATAAATGTTTGGAAAAAAAAAGAAATGATTGGTGTATTCTTTGCCCTCTGGCACATTACATTTAAGATTTCTAGTCTATATTGTCTCCAGGCTTTTCTTTCTTTATCATGATTTTCAGGGAGTTCATTAAGTTAATTCAATTTGACCTGTTTTCCAGGTCAGTTGTTTTTAATCCTGGATAATCTTACATTTTCTTCTACTTTTTCCATCTTTTGATTTTGTTCTCATATTTCTTGCTCTCTCATGGAGTCAGTGATTTATGTTTGGTCTGTTCTAGTTTTCAAGGAGTCTGTTACATGGGTAAAGTTTACTACTTTCTCTTCTAAGTTATTTTCCTTCTAATTCTTTTCTCCAGAGATTTTATTTAATTTTCAAAATGTCTTCCTTTATTTCTTCTAGGTATTCATGTAGTCTTAGGGCGGCTAGATGGTGCAGTGGATAGAGTGCTGGACCTGTTGTATAATGAGACATCTTCCTGAGTTTAAATCTGGCCTTACAATCTTACTATCTGTGTGACCCTGGGCAGGTCACTTAACTCTATTTACCCCAGTTCCTCATCATAAAATTAACTGGAGAAGGAAATGGCCAACCACTCTAATATCTTTGTAAGAAAACTTTAAATGGGGTCACAAAGAGTCAGACATGACTAAAATGACTGCACAACAACATTCACATAGGCATTGTAGAAAATCTTTTGAGTCTCTGCTTTGAGTTGTTACGGGGTTATTCTCTCCTTCTGTACTGGATTTGGGTGGGATCTCTAGATCTATGATGATTTTTATATTGGTCATTATCTTCTTTGCTCACCAAAACTTTAGCTCCTTGAATTGGGGCTTTGTGCCAGGGCCAAGTCCTGCCTCAGATCATGCTTTTGGATTAAATGTTCCGCCCTCCTTAGTCTTACTCTGGCTCACCCAGATGCCTGTGTTGACCTCCACCTCCCAATCAGGGTCCCTTTAAATCTTCGATAGGTTCAGGGTGCTGGCTCCTTTAGACTATAAGCTCTTTGAGGACAGGGACTGTTTTTGCTTCTTTTTGTATCCCCAGTGCTTAGCACAGTGCTTGGTATATAGGAGGTGCTTAATAAATGTTGATTAGTCAATTGATTGGCCCCTCAGGACTCCCAATGGTGTCTAGCACAGAATACTAGGGACCCTGAAGTCTCCCTGGACACTTGGGCTGTCCACATCTAAGCACTATCCTTGCTGTTGCTCCCCAGGACTTCCAACATCTTATTCCTATCCATTCTGCGGCTTTCTTCTAGGGGTTCCCTGTTCTACTACCTCTGGACACAGAGCCCTGCAGGCTGTAAGTGTCTAACAAATCTTTAGTCTCACCTCTTTGCCTGTACCGATGCTAATTTTGCTGGAAGATCCCTTTCCTACTGCCTATGGGCCTCTGGATGGTTTTTTGTGCAGTTTGGGGTGGAAGAAGTAATTTAGTGTCATTTTTCATTTCATGTCAATCATTATTCAGTCTGGTGGGGATTTTGGATTTTTGCTAGAATGGCTATGTAGGAACTAACATGGTCTACCTCCATCTTGGTCAGAAGAGAGAAACACCACTTTTTGAACTAATTTAGACATTGTCGTTACAACTGCTGGACATTCTTTTTCTTCTTAAACTCTTATCATCTAATTACCTGTCAATTTCTTCCATCTGTTCTTTTGGGAAATAGATGGAGTCTGCGAATTGTTTTCATTTCTTTTACCCTCACCCCTTTCGGGTATGATTTCATACACAGGCAAATTGCCCAATCTCTCAACAACTAGAAAAGAAGTAAATCTCCATCAATCAGCTAATGCATGTGTCCTCTGAACCCTAAAGTGTTTTTTTGCCCCCAAACTCTGTCACTTTGCTGTAGATCTTGGCAACAAACTCAAGCATATCTTTGTTTATCCTGTTAGCATTTTCTGAGCTGATGTTATTATATCTATTTAAGAAACTTTCTTCAACTTCTCTCTGAAAACCTACATATGATAAAAATAAAATTAAAAAAAAAAAGAGAAAGGACACAAAACAAAACAAAAAACCCTATATATGTAAGTATTATCTCTCCAATAGAAATAGGGTCTTTGAAGCCAAGAACACCTTTACTTCTGTCTCTTCATCCCCAGTGTCTAGCACAATGCCTGGCACAAAGTAGATGGAAAGAAATGCTTATTAATTGAATGATGGGTTTGTTAACCTTCAAATGCTATACAAATGTGAGCAAGTATCATGATGAGACCTGCAGATTGAGGGAATATGAGCTATGCAACATAGGCATAAAAGACTCTAAGGAAGTAGGGTGGGCAGATTGAGTGTCTAGGACAAGAAGACATCCTAAAAGGAAAGAAACAAGGAGAATAGAATGATGGGAGGCAGCTAGGTAGCATAGTGGATAGAGCACCAGGTCTGGAGTCAGAAGGACCTGGTTTCAAATCAGACCTTAGATACTTCTTCACTATGTGGCCATGGGCAAGTCATTTAACCCTGATTGCCTAACCCTTGCTACTCTTCTCTCTTAGAATTAATACTAAGAAGGTAAAGATTTAAAAAAGAGGAAAACATAATGATGGGAATTTGAGGTCACTATGGTGAAGAAGGGGAAAGAATGGTTCATTGTGGATTGGAAAAAAGAATGGTCCATTGAAGACACAAAGCCTCAGGGTGTGAGAACGATGGGGGGTGGGGGGTGGGAAGGAAATATAGTTGTCAAAATGGTGAGACACTGGAAAAGTAGATAAAAAATGAATAGAGCAAGATTTCTAAGGAATAGGATCCCATACTCTATAGAGATTACCTGGTACAGTGGAAAGAGCCCTGGCTATGTAGTCAGAGGACCTGGATTCAAATTGTTATTTCTTTGTTTCTTTTCTTATTTAGTCCTTCTCTTTTCTCCCTATACCACAGAAGCCGTCATCTAAAAATATATATATAAAGATTATTTCTTTCATGTTTCCCTTCTCAGTCCATTCTCTGGAGATGAGCATTCACAAGTTATTTTTCAAATATTAAATCTGTAGTTGTATATAATGTTCTTTTAGTTCTACTTGTTTTACTCTTAATTATCTCATGTAGTTCTTTCCAAGTTTAAAAAAATAAATCTGCTCATCATTTCTTATGATTCAGTAGTATTCCATCACAATCGTATACCACAGTTTGTTTAACTATTCCCCAATCGATGGACAGCCCCTCATTTTTCCAGTTCTTTGCTACTACAAAGAGAGCTGCCATAAATATTTTGAAATATATAGGTTCTTTTCATTTTTCCCTGATTCCTTTGGAAATAAACCCAGCAGTACCATTTAAAGATATTTAAAGATGGGTTTAAAGATGAACACAGTTTTATAGCTCTCTGAAAATAATTCCAAATTGCTCTCCAAAATGTTTGGATCAGATCACAGTTCCACCAATGGTATATTAGTGTCTGGACTTAAATTCTGACTCAATTATTACTTCCTGTGCTATTTTGGGTATTATATTTCATCTTCTTTTTTTTTAACCCTTCCCTTCTATGTTAGAATCAATACTGTGTACTTATTCCAAACAGAAGAGTGGTAAGGGATAGGCAATGGGGGTTAAGTGACTTGCCCAGGGTCACACAACTAGGAAGTTTCTGAGGCCAGATTTGGACCTATGACCTCCCATCTCTAGGCCTGGCTCTCAATCCACTGAGCTACCCAGCTGCCTCCATATTTCACTTTTTGGGCCTTGAAAACAATGAGGCAATTGGACCTGGTGATTTTTAAGGTCTCTTCTAGCTCTAATTTGTGAACCCAAATGCTGGAAATTATGGCTGAAATGACATAACACCCTAAAAAGCAAAAGAAAGCCCAAGCCACTGAGAGGTCTCTGAGATATGATCTGCAGAGAACAAAAATGTTCCTGGGAAATTCCAACTGAAGTCAGAGAAACAGACAAAATACAAATGATGCAGGTTTGCAGAAATGGAGATGGGATGAGGACATACACCCAGGAGTTTAGTTAGGACCAAAGACAATACCTACCCCATTCCCAGGCCACTCCTGTTTACATAGTTCCAGAGGAGCCTCTGTGTTTGTGCCTCCATAAATTATCCAGGACTCCCTCCCTCTCAGATGACAGGCCAGTACAATAGCTCCAGGAATTCCATCTGCTCCCTGCCTTGCACTGCCCCCACTACAACCCCCTCAGCTCATCAAAATTTCAGAGCCAGAAGGTATCCCATTTCTCTAAGCTTGGGGGTGGTTCATATAGACCTGCCTCTCCATGGACTAGGCTAAAGCCCCAGGGGACAGGGCAGACAACCAGGAGTCTTCATTGCATATACATGCCCCTTATAACTTCAGCCATGGTCCCCAGGGGGACCTTCACTTCTCATTCCTCATTTACACTGGTCTATGTGCCTGGCACATAGTAGGCAGTTAATAAAGGTTTATTATAGCCTGACTGATGGTGTAAATATTCTTTTCTTAAATATTTACCTAGGGTCACACTGCTAAGAAGTATCTGAGGCTGGATTTGAACCCAGGACCTCCTATACCCAGGCCTAGCTCTCAATCCATTGAGCCACCTACCTGACTGTCTCCTTGAATTCTTTTTTTTTTTTTAACATTTATTAATATTCATTTTTTAGTAAAGTTAACATGGTTACATGATTCATGCTCCTACTTTCCCCTTCACCTCTCGCCCTCCCCCCACCCCTGGCCAATGCGCATTTCTACTGGTTTTAACATGTGTCATTGATCAAGACCTATTTCCAAATTGTTGATCATTGCATTGGTGTGGTAGTTTTGAATCAAAATCCCCAATCATGTCTGCCTCAACCCATGTGTTCAAGCAGCTGCTTTTCTTCTGTTTCCACTCCTGCAGTTCTTCCTCTGAATGTGGGTAGCGTCTTTACCATAAATCCCTCAGAATCTCCTTGAATTCTTTATGGGTGTCCTCTCCACTGTAGCAATCCAGGTATACATTAATTGTGATATTATTTTAAGAGTGCTCAAAAACTGACTCTTGTATTGCTTATGATTGATTTCTGTAACCTTGAGTTAAATTGAATCTTCGTGGAGTTGGTGGACGGCTTCATCCACCATCTTCTGATTGCCCTGGCTTCCTTCAATATACCGCTCAGAAGATCTTCCACCCTATCATTACTAGTTTGTATCAGAGTACAGGGAACACAGCAAAAGGCATGGTCCATGAGTTACCAAACAGTGGAGCAGCCCCATCCAGAGGCGCCACTTCTAAATCCAAGGTTGACTAAATGCACCAAAAAAACAGGGCATCCCATACTGCTTTTCAAAAATCAAAGGAAGGGTAGCTTGGTAGCTCAGTGGATTGAGAGTCAGGCCTAGAGACAGGAGGTCCTGGGTTCAAATCTGGCCTCAGACACTTCCCAGTTGTGTGACCCCGGGCAAGTCACTTGACCCCCATTGCCCACACTTACCACTCTTCCACCAAGGAGCCAATACACAGAAGTTAAGGGTTTAAAATAAATTTAAAAATTTTTTAATTAAAAAAAAAATCAAAGGAGGGGCAGCTAGGTAGCTCAGTGGATTGAGAGCCACGCTTAGAGACGGGAAGTCCTGGATTCAAATCAGATTTCAGATACTTCTAGCTGTGTTTCCTTGGACAAGTCCTTAACCCCCATTCCCTAACACTCATTGTTCTTCTGCCTTGGAACCAATACACAGTACTGATTCTAAGACAGAAGGTAAGAGTTTAAAAAAATAAATGAAAGGACCAGCATTGGAAGCCAGGGTTGGATGCCTTGGCAATTTAAAAATCACTTTTAAGCTGCAATGTACATTTTGAATTCTGAATACCTCAATGTGTGCAGAAAGAAAGAAGTGAACATCACTTCATACAATTTTACCACTTTATGCAACACTTTATGCAATTCTTATCCTGGAGAATAAAATTGGTTTAAATTTAAAGTTGGTACAAAAAAGAAAGAGAGAGAGACAGCTTAAATCCCACCTTCCGCAGACATTTCCTGGTTACCCGCCTCCGACTTGGGATGGTTCCTCCATTCTCTACTTTTACTGCCTTCCCACTAAAATTACCTTCTATTTCCACTTACATATCTTGTATGTACATTTTTTTATATGCCATGTTTCCTGTTCAACTGTAAGTTCCTTGGAGGCAGGATTGTGTTTTTCCTTTTCTTCACATTCTTGGTACTTACCTTGGCTTCTGACACATTTGTTGTTGCTCAGTCATTTCACTCATCTCCAACTCTTTGTGATCCCATTTTCTTGGCAAAGATATTGGAGTGTCTTGCCATTTCTTCCTCCAACTTATTTTATAGATGAGAAAACAGAGGCAAACAGGATGAAGTGACTTGCACAGGGTCACATAGCTAATAAGTTTCTGAGGCCAGATTTGAACTTAGGAAGATGAGTCTTCTCAATTCCAGGCTCAGCACTCTATCCACTGTGCCACCTCACTGCTCACCTGGCTGATTACTGTGGATAGAAGCTCCCTGCAGGCAGGAACTATACTTCTCTACCAACCCAGTAGGAGTCCCCTGAAGGCAGGGAAGGAGACTTGGACTCCATACATAAGGGAAACCCATGGAAGAACAAATGGGATCAGACCACTTATAAATAGTGTGGCCCCTAACAGACCACATTGGTCAGGTACTGTTGCCAGAAAGCAACAAGGCCAAATTGCTTTGGGAATTGACAAAGTTCTCTCAATGATCTCAAGCTTTGCCTGGAAACAAAGGTTCATTTTCTTAACATCCACATTTTTTCAGAGATGATATATGTGTTGCTCTAATTATGGAATGTCACAACTCTTGCAATGGATAGAGAGCTGGGCTAGAGTCAGGAAACCCAGAGTTAAAATTCTGCTTCCAACACTTATTAGCTGTGTGATCCTGAGCAAGTCATTTCACCCTCCTCTGGATCTATTTCTTCTTCTTCTTTTTTTTTAACCCCTTACCTTCTGTCTTAGAATCAGTCCTGTGTTTTGGTCCCAAAGCAGAAGAGAGGTAAGGGCTAGGCAATGGGGGTTAAGTGAATTGCCCTGGGTCACACAGCTAGGGTGTGTCTAAAGCTAGATTTGAACTCAGGATTTCCCATCTCCAGGCCTGACATTCTATCCACTGAGCCACCCAGCTGCCCTAGCTCTATTTTTTTCAACTGTAAAATAGGGAACACAAACCTACTTTACACGGTTTTTGTGAGGATGAAATGAGACAATATTTGTAAAACTCAGTACGGTGACTGACACAGAAAAGGGATTAATTCAAGAAATGGAGGCCCATGGTAGGCATGGGTAGGTAACAATGAAGACAAGGCAAAAAGGAGGTCATCAGAGAACCATGAGAGGGAAAAAAAACAAGATGGGCCAGTTGCACAGGAAGAGCAAGGAATACTCACTAGAGAGCCCTTGTGTTCACACTGGGATCCATGCCGGCTATGACCAGCTATCTAGAGGAAGGCCTCTAGAATACCGAGTGGACTGCCTGTGAGGGCAAGAGGACAGGAACAAGAGTTACTCAAGAAGGGCAGGCATGGATGTGTTGGAATGTGCATCTTACTGGAAGAAGCAGATGAGATCTTAGATCCATTGAAAGTTTTTTTTTTTTTTCTCTCAACTTGGGAGTTAATAAAAGGCAATTTTAAATGCTTCAATTCCTTTCCCTACCGCCACCATCAAGAGGTTCCCTGCCTGTCAGCCCACTGCCCTCCAGGCCTCCAGGTAGCCCAGCATTCAGCACCTGGGTCCTGAGAGCTTGTCTTCTGTGCCTGGGTCTCCCCTATAAGTCCTTGAGGCTACATGGACTTACTAGCTGCAACATGTGGATACAGAGAGACATAGCTAGGCTGAATAGCTAAACGGGTTCAAGAAATCTCTCTCCCCTGGTCTCTTTGCAGAGGTGAAGAACTATGAGTGTGGAATATTGTGTATGCTGTCAGATTCAATTGACGGATTGGGTAGTTTTGCTGAACTCCTTTTTTTTTCTTTTCCTCTTTTTATTCTTTATTACAAGGGATGGCTGGGGGTGGGGTGGGAAGGATATATTTGGAAATAAAACAAAAAATATTGGAGCAATGATGTGGCCCAGTATATTGATTCCTTTTTCTTTTAAAAATTGTTTTCTTTTGTTATTTTTAATTAATTAATTTAATTAATTAATTTATAATATTTTCCCATGGTTACATGATTCATATTCTTTCCCTCCTCTCCTCCTTCCCCCCTCCCATAGCCAACAAGCAACCCAGTATATTGAGAGCCAGGCCCAGAAATAGGAGGTCCTGGGTTCAAATCAGGATTTAGATACTTCTTAGCTGTGTGACCTTGGGTAAATTTCTTTTCTTTTTTCTTTTTTTTAAATTTAGGATATTTTCCCATGATTCATGTTCGTTCCCTCTCCCCTAACACTCCCCCACTTCCAGTAGCTGACACACAATTTCACTGGGTTTTACATGTATCATTGATCAAGACCTATTTCCATATTATTGATAGTTACACTAGGGTGATCATTTAATGTCTACAACTCCAATAATATCTCCATCAACCCATTTAAGCAGTTGTTTTTCTTCTGTTTTCTACTCCCACAGTTCTTCCTCTGGATGTGGATAGCATTCTTTCTCATAAGTCCCTCAGCATTGTTCTGGATCCTTGCATTGCTGCTAGTAGAGAAGTCCATTATGTTCGATTGTATCATAGTTTATCAGTCTCTGTATACAACATTCTCCTGGATCTGCTCCTTTCACTCTGCATCAATTCCTGGAAGTTGTTCCAGTTCACATGGAATTCCTCTAGTTCATTATTCCTTTGAGCACAATAGTATTCCATCACCTTGAGTTTCTTTCTCTCTTTCTCTCTCTCTTTCTTTCTTTCTTTCTTTCTTTTTGCTGTTGTTATTGTATTTGTTGTTCTAGTTCCATTGTTGGCACTATTATTACTACTACTGTGAATACTGTTATCCTAAATTGTTGGTACTCTACTAAAGTCTTCCTTTGATGCCTCATTATGGTGCACAGGTGACCCTGGGTTCTGGAAAGCCCTGCCAACAGAACATGGGCCAGATAGGACAGGATTTTTACCAAGCTGTATGCATAGAACTGACAATGCTATTTCAGGACCAACTTATTTACAATCAGAAAGGTTCCTCACCTGGGCGATGTATTTTGGGGGGGACAGTTATTAATAAATATATTAAGGTATGGATTAAGGAGTTTGAGTAAATTTCTTAACCCCAATTGCTCAGCTCTTATTGCTCTTCTGCTTTGGAACCAATGCTTAGTATTGATCCCAAGATAGAATATAAAGGTTTTTTAAAATATACCAATAAGGGGGCAGCTGGGTAGCTCAGTGGATTGAGAGCCAAGCCTAGAGACAGGAGGTCCTAGGTTCAAATCTGGCCTCAGACACTTCCCAGCTGTGTGACCCTGGGCAAGTCACTTGACCCCCCCATTGCCTACCCTTACCACTCTTCTGCCTTGGAGCCAAAACACAGTATTGACTCCAAGATGGAAGGTAAGGGTTTTTAAAAAAATAATAAAATAAAATATACCAATAAACCAATTTTAAAAGGTATCCTTTGAAGCAATCTGGGAAAAAAAATCAGTTCAGAAAAAAATTTAGGTAAATTCCTAGATGAGAGATCTAGGTGACAGGTTAGTTTAGGTCATTTTTCAATAGTATCTGATTATCTTTGACCCCATCTAGGGTTTTCTTATCAGAGATATTAGAATAGTTTGCCATTTCCTTTTCCAGGTCACTTTACAAAAGAAGAGACTGAGGCAAAGAGGATGAAATGACTTGCCTAGGGTCCCACAACTAGTGTCTGAGGCCAGATTTGAACTCAAATCTTGACTCCAAGCCCAGCACTTTATCCACTGTATCACTTTAATGCCCCCCACAGTGACAGGTTACTAGAAAGAATTAGGGAAGTTTGGGGCTCTTCCCTAACCTGTTCTTTTGATCTCATTTTCCCATTATATTTCTTTTTTTTTTAAATAATCCTCACCTTCTCTCTTAGAATCAATCCTGTATATTGGTTCTAAAGCAGAAGAGGGGTAAGGGCTAAACAATGGGTGTTCAGTGACTTGCCCAGGGTTACCTAGCTAGGAAGTGTCTGAGGTCAGATTTTTTTTTTAAATTTTAAACATTTATTAATATTCATTTTTAACATGGTTACATGATTCATGCTCCTACTTTCCCCTTCACCCCTTCACCCCCCGCATTCCCCCCACCCATGGCCGACACACATTTCCACTGGTTTTATCATGTGTCCTTGATCAAGACCTATTTCCAAATTGTTGGTAGTTGCATTGGTGTGGTAGTTTCGAGTCCACATCCTCAATCATGTCCACCCCAACCCTTTCTGAGGTCAGATTTTAACCCACGACCTCCCATCTAGATTTTAACCCAGGACCTCCTATCTCAATCCACTGAGCCACCCAGCTGTCCCCTTGAATAGTATTTTAAGAAGCAAACACAAGGAAGAAGTACATTCCAGGCATGATGGACCCCCAGCACCAAACTTCAGTGGCAGCTCCGAGTTTCCTGTTTCTTTTGCCTCTTCCATAGCCACAAATGTATAGCACTGGTGTATGCTCACGCGCGCGCGCACACACACACACACACACACACACACACACACACACACACCCATCCCTACCCCTCTTCTATTTCCCTCTGTCCCCACCCAACCCCCATTGGTCTTGAGCCAGCTATTTCTAAATGATCCTGGGCATCTGGAGAATGGGATTTGGCACCCCCACCCTGCTATGCACACCATAGACTCCTGTGTACACATACACAAACACACACAGAGTCAAATATAGCTTTGAGGTGGGAAACAATGGAATGGTTTAGGTTTCAGCCCCTGGGCAATTGGCTCCAGCTCTTGCTGTATGTGTGTGAGGGGTAGGGGGGGGAATAGCAGGAGTAGAGGGAGTGGGGTAGGAAGGCTCATTTATGTCAGGACATAAAGCCCCCTCTCCTGGTTGTGCCAACCACCCCAGAGTCTGGTGATACATGACTGAAGCTGGCCTGTGGCTCTCCCTCCCTTAGCTGGTTTCTTCCTTATCCCCACCCAGTGGCCCTCATCATTCCCTGAATTGGACTGAACTACTTTGGACAGAAGGTAAATGATGTGCCCATCACCTGGGCCCTGCCACAGTTGTGGTCAGGGGTCTGCATGTCCCTGTGACTCTGTGTCCCTGAACCCTGTGTCCAATGCCCACATGTTACCATCTTCCTAAGACATAGTTTGTACCCAGGAAATCTTGGCTTGTGATTACTTCCTAATCGATTCATATATCTGCATTGCCCACACCAGGCCTTAAAGCTCCCTGAGATCTGAGCCTGAGTCTGACACCCCTGTGGCTTTGGGGTCTCATCTCTTCTTTTCTGGTGTCTTAGTATGGTGAACACAGCAGGTGTTTTGAAAACAAAGGCTTATGGAAGGAAGAGGGCATTAGGTGGGGCTCAAGCAATGTGGGTTAAATCCCTAGCTCCAGAGAGCTTCATGAGCATTTTTATGCAGATGCCGCCAGCCTTAGCCTGACTCTTGAATGCCAGTCCTACATCTCCCTCATCTCCAACCCCCTATTGGATATTCCATACTGGTAGCCCAAGGGCATCCCCAAAATTCTCTGTGTTATTTTACCTCAAACGCATCTCTCCTCTATTTCTGTCTGGGTACCCTTCTTCCAGCCGCTGAGATTTACAACAGAATCCAATTCCATTCCCCAAAACTCCCCAGAATTTGAGAGTTGGAGGAACCTCAGCAGCCATCTAGTTCAAGCCACACATAAAGAGAATCCTGACTCTTAACATACCTGGTAGTGCTGAGTAGCCATTCAGCCTTTGATTAAATACCTCTAAGAGTAGGGAAACTTTGGCATTATCCTTGACTCCTAACTCTTCCTCACTCATATATCAACTAGTTTGAGATATATATAAATATTTATGTATATGTATTTTGGGTATAAATATATGTATATATATATATATGTATATATATGGAGGAAGAGAAAGAGAGAGAGAGAGAGAGAGAGAGAGAGAGAGAAAGAGAGAGAGAGAGGAGGAAGGAAGGGAGAGAGGGAGAGAGAGACAGGGAGAGAGAGAGAAAGAGAGAGAGAGAGAGAGGAGGAAGGAAGGGAGAGAGGGAGAGAGAGAGAGACAGGGAGGGAGAGAGAGAAAGAGAGAAAGAGAGAAAGAGAGAGAGAGAGAGAGAGAGAGAGAGAGAGAGAGAGAGAGAGAGAGGAAGGAAGGGAGAGAGGGAGAGAGAGAGAGACAGGGAGAGAGAGAAAGAGAGAAAGAGAGAAAGAGAGAGAGAGAGAGGAAGAGAGAGAGAGAGAGAGAGGAGGAGGAGGAGGAGGAAGGAAGGGAGAGAGGGAGAGAGAGAGACAGGGAGAGAGAGAGAAAGAGAGAGAGAGAGAGAGAGTCTGGGTCTGAATCCTGCCTTTTCTACTTCCTATCTGTGTGACCTTGGGCAAATCACTTCCCTTTCAAGGACTCAGTTTCCTACTCTGGATATTGAAGAGGCTAGTCTAGTGGAACTCTAAGATACTTTCAAGCTGTAAAGTCCAATGAGCCTAGTATATAAATAAGTATCAATATGCTCAGTACAGAAAATAAGAGTCAATAGAAAAATGGCTAGACTGTAGTTAGGGGAGGCTTTTCAAAGGAAGTGGGGCAGGGGAGCAGCAAGATTGAGAGCCAGGCCTTGAGGTGACAGGTCCTGGGTCAATTGTGTACTCAGACACTTCCTAGCTATTTCACCCTGGGCAAGTCACTTAACCCCCATTGCCCAGCTCTTACCATTCTTCTGACTTAGAATCAATACATAGTATTGATTCTAGAGTTTAAAAAAAAAAAGGAGATGGAGCTTGGAATAGTCTACTAACTTCTTGTACAATTATTTCAGTTGTGTCTTTCTCTTTGTGACTGCTTTTCTTGGCAAAGATACTGAAGTGGTTAGCCATTTCCTCTTCCAGCTCATTTTACTGATGAAGAGGCAAACAGTGAAGTGACTTTCCCAGGGTCTCACAGCTAGGAAGTATCTGAGGCTATTTCAGAAACCAGAAAGATGAGTCTTTATGACTCCAGGCCCAGCTCTCTCCACTGCACTACTTATTAACTTGACGCATACATTGGCAACTATACATTTTTGGGATAGATAAAATTGGGGTAGGGAAGAAGAGCATTCCAGGTGGAAAATATTTCAACTCAAGAATTATTTATTAGGTAGGTTGGCACAGTCACAGTCCTGGAGCCTGGAAGACTCATCTTCCTGAGATCAAGTCTGGCCTCAGGTACTTACTAGCTGTGTGACTCTGGGCAAGTCACATAACCTTGTTTGCCTCAATTTCCTCATCTGTAAAATGAACTGGAGGAGGAAATGGCAAATCACTCCAGTATTTGCCAAGAAAACTCCAAAAGTGCTCACAAAGAGTCAGCCACAACTGAAAAACAACTAAATAACAATATACCCTTGTATATACTATTCAGGGTACTAGCAGGTTGTGGGGAAGGATTTTTTGTGATGTTTGGTCTAGACCTGCAAGTTCATCAGTATAGTGGACTCCTGGTATGGAAATTCTCTCCATAGATACGGATCCCAACTTGTCTATAATTTACAGTCTTAAAAGCGTACCTAGGGGCAGTAAACAGAGAAATGACTTGCCCATAGCTAGCTATGTGTCAGAGATAGGACTTGAAGTCCAAGGGGGTTCTGGTAAATGTTTAACAACAGGCTCTGGGGAGAGGAGGAGGGGAAAAACATTCGATACATTTAAAAAGTACTCTTACCTTCTATCTTAATATCAGTTCTAAGATTGAAGGGCAAGAGCCAGACAATTGAGGTTATGTGAATTGCTCACACAGCCAGGAAGTGTCTGAGGACAAATTTGAACCTGGGTCCTCCCAACTCCAGGTCTGGTATTCTATCCTGGCTGCTCTCATTCAGTATACTTTTAAATTTAACTTACATTTTTAACATTTCTTGCATGGCTTCTGTAAATCTAGAGGCAATCGATGAAACAATCTTTTAAGCCCTGCTTTGTGGTATTTGATCATTTCTGAAGTTTCAATGCTCACATCGAAAACTTAATAATTTGCTCTTGGAAACTATCTGAGCTGACTCTAAGAAACAATCCGTGCTTTTCTTACTCTAAAATCAGCTTTCTATCCCCATGCCAAGCTGTCTGGGTCTGGTGTTCAGTCATTCCAGTCATGTCCAATTCTTTGGGACCCCATTTCGGCTTTTCTTGGTAAAGATGTTGTATAGTTTGCCATTTCCTTCTCTGGCTCATTTTACAGATGAGGAAACTGAGGCAAACAAAGTTAAATGACTTTCCCAAGGTCACACAGCTAGTAAGTGTCTGAGGCCAGATTTAAACTTGGGTCATTTAAACTTCAGGCCCTGCGCTCTCTCCGCGGTACCACTTAGCTACCCTAGCTGCCTGGGTATATGAAGATAAAAGAAAAAAAAAAAAGAAGAAGAAAAGAAAGAGTCACTGCCCTCAAATAGAAATAACTAGGGGAACCAAGGAAATAGCTAGCAGGAAGTTTGATTGAAATGTTAAGTCTATGAGGGGAGTCATACTGTGGGAAATGTCTGGAAAGGTAGCCAGGAGCTAGATTATGGAGGAATTTCGATCCCAGACAGAGGTAGAAAGGAGCAATTCAAGAGTTTTGAATAGAGCTGTGTGATATGGTCAGATCTGTACTTCTGGGATATTAATTTGACTGAGCAAACAATGGATTGGTGAGAGCAACTGCAAACAGGCAAGCCAAAGAGGAGGATTGTGTAATAGCTCAGATGAGAAGTGATGATGGCTTCAACTAAGGTAGTTCCCTTTTCTTTTCTTTCTTTTTTTTTTTAACTCTTACCTACTGTCTTAGAATCCATACTAAGTATTGATCACAACGCAGAAGATAAGGGGGTTAAGTGACTTTCTCAGGGTCACACAAGTTGGAAATGTCTGAGGTCACATTTGAACCCAGGACCTCCCATCTTCAGGCCTGGCTTCTTATCTACTAAGCCACCTACTGCCCCCAAGGAAATTCCTTTATGAGTGGTATGGAAGAAATAGTATGGAAGTAGAATCGATAAAATTGGCAATCTGAAAACTTCAGGAGCAAGAGCTTAGAATAGGAATATTGCAACCTGTCAGATTGGATCTGAGGATTCTTATTCGGAAGAAGAAGGAGATAGAGGAATTAACTGAGCCAAGGCAAGGACTAATACTAGAGGATGGACTCAAGGGAACCTTTTAATTGGAAGAAGCTCTCATCCCAAACAGTCAACATAACAGCAGAACTAATCAGGTTAGGAACCTGGAAAAAAGGGACAAAACCAGTATTCAAGGGCTTTGCGAGGGGCTCGATATCTTCAGCCTCACACAAATCCAATTCATGGAGAGTCAAGACTTCACTCTGTGATATCACTGGTCCACTTCCAAAGCAAAAGACAACCAAACAACATCCCCCACCTCAAAGAGTTCCTACACTTAGCTTCTGAGCTATCTTATATAGCTTTCCTACTCCCTGACCCTTCCCATCCCCAAAGAGGGAAGGAGGGATTTGATGGTGGATTGGTATGGAATGAGATACACAGTGGCTATAGTCAGTTCCCAGGGTTCCTTGGCATACAATCTACTTTGTTATGGGCAAATCCTGGGAATAAGGGAGGTGGGTGTCAATGGTTAAGAAGAAACATTGAGAAACACTAACAGAATGAGAATGGGGAATTCATCAAATGTAAAATGTTCTTTAGTCCGCAGATGACACAAGTTCATAGAGTAGAAGTGATTTCTCTTTATCTAATCCATGGTTTTACCCAAGTCTCTCCCCTGATTTCCAGTGCCACCCAACATCTACCATTGCTGAAGACTCACTGTGTATAGGCACTGGTGGGAAAGTTTGGAGAACACAATGGAATGAGGAGATGAGTAGTGTCTCAAGGGCCTCCCAGTCTTATTGGGGTGTGTGTGAGAGGAAGGGATTATGCTCCTCACTCTTAAGAGAGATCCTAGTGTGGGAGGTAGCATCTTTTGATGGAAAGAACACTGGACTGGAAGTCAGGAGACCTAGATTTGAATCCTGGCCCTGCCAATTCCTAGCTGTGTGACCTTGAGCAAATCACTTCTCTTCTCATGTCTTCAGTTTCCTCTTCCATAAATTGATGGGATCTGACTAGGTGATCTCAAAGATCCCTTCCAGCTCTTACATTTTGAGGTGTCAAAACAGGGCATAGAATAGTCACAAATACACCCCCCACTACCCCATCCCACCCTGATTCAGGAAACAGATATAAGACACAACAACAGAGTCAAGGAAACAAATGCAAAGGAACAACATAATGCAAAGTATAAACGTAAAATAAGTCATTTGACTCCTTATTACAGTAGAGAGATGATTGTCTGGAGAAAGTGTTTTGGACTAGCATTTTGAGAAGAAGAAATTAGCTAGAAGACCAAGGACAAGATCATAGGATCCCAGATTTAGAGTTAGAAAAAACCTTAGAGGTCTTTTAGTCCAATCCTCTCATTTTACATTTGAGGAAATTGGGACTTTGGGAGATTCTATAACTTGCCTAGAGTCAATTATGTATTAAGTGGAAAAGGTATGATTCAAACCCAGATCCCTTCATTCCAAAGTCAGTGCTTCATTCACTATGAATAATGGCTAGTCATAGTTGCAAAAAAATGTGGCAATAATAATAATAATATGAATTGTGGCTAGTCTTAGCAACATCAAGTGTAGCCATAATAATATTGCAAGTATAATATAATAATGGCTAGTCATAGCTACAGAAAATATAACACTAATAATATGAGCAATAGTTAGAGCAAAAGAAAGTATAACAATAATAACACTGGATACATAAGCCCATTAGGGTTTACAAAATGATTTTCAAACAGTTTCTCATTTGATTTTCATACAGCTATTAAGTAGCAATGGTGGGAGAGTACTACCAAAGAAATTAGGATCATTGATTCAGAGCAGGAAAGGACCTTAGGGGTCCTCTAGTCTAATTCTTTCATTGTACAGACATGGAAACAGTTCAAGAAAGAAGAAATGACTTGCCTGAGGTCACCTAGGCAGTAAGCAGCAGAGTTAAGATTTGAATCATCTCTTGAGTCCGAGTTTGATGTTATTTCCACTCTTCGGTGCTGTCTCTTATTAACAAGGATCCCTGACTCTTTAAGACCATTTCCTTAGTGTGACTTATACAGTAGTCAGTACCTCTTTAATTCTACTTAGTCACACAAACATTTACCAAACCTTCATGGTCTTCTTTGAGGGTCTAGGGACACAAATTGCTATACATTTATTAAATGCCTTCTATGTACCAAATGAAGAAATAGCACAGGCTTTGTTGGAGACCTTACATGTGTTTTACATTTTTGTATTTACTTCTCTGTGTACATATTGTTTCTTCCGATGAATAGATAAGTGAATGAACATTTATTAAATGTTTACCATGAGCAAAGTACTGTATAGATTGTAAGTTCCTTAAGGGCATGGAGGGACTGCCTCACTCACTTTTGAGACTATACAATTTATTACAAGTATAAGACATACCCCTAAATAACTATGTTAGAATGAATTAAGTGCATAGGAGAGGTCACAGAGGCTTGAGAGATTACCGGAGGGAAGGATGAGCTAATGAAATCTTAGGAGAGAGAGGAGAGGAAGAGAGGGAGAAATGGAGATGGGCAGATATTTCTGCCATCTGCCTCTGTCCCTCTCATATTGGCAGGAAACTCACAGAGGATGCAAGCAGAATAATATGTGCATGCAAATCATCCTAAACGAGAAACTCAAAGCATGAGGAATGGGAAGGAAATTTGGTTCTTTATTCAAAAAAGAAAACATATTTTTAGTCATCATCTTGATGTCTTATTTGTATAGAGTTCACAGAATGATTAGTACCCTGGTAGGGTAAGACAAGGTGGTAGCAGGGAATAAAGTGCCAGGCCTGGAGTCAGGGAGACTTATTTTCCTGAGTTCAAATCTGGCCTCAAAACACTTATTAATTATGTGATCTTGGGCAAGTCACCTCACCCTGTTTACTCAGTTTCCTCATCTGTAGAATAAGCTGGAGAAGAAAATGGCAAAGATATTCTAGTATACCAAGAATACCCCAGATGGGATCAGGAAGTATTGGACACAAAAGGAACTAACTGAACAAGGGTAAAACAGAGGACGGTGAAAAATGTGTTAGAATCAAACTAGATACATTACATAAGATCTGCAAAGTTACATTTCAGAAGCTAGAAGTGTTTAGAGATTTTAGGGTATGACTTTATGGCTGATGGAGAGGTGGGCTTGGAGGTGTGGGGGTATTGAGGAATGACAAAAGAAAACGGGGTCGGAGAACCTGAGAGGAGAGGGAAAATGGCAAGAAGAGGAAGGGATAGAGATTTAGAAGTGGATTTAGGATAGTACTGGAAAGAAAAGAGAGGGTTTAGGGGCTAGGAGAAGGAAGAAGATAAAGGGGAAGAGGAAGGGAAAGAGAAGAAAGTGTAAGGAATGCAAAGATTAGAAAGAATATGGGAGAGACTAGAAAGGAGAAGGTAAGAAGAAAAAATGAGAAGATAAGAGAAGGGCAAGTGGTAAAGAGGGGGCAGCAGAGGGTGGGAACCGGTGAGGAAACAAATGGGAATATAACATGGAAAATGATGGGATCAAAGCTGCAGGGAGGGAATGAATGGAGTCAAATGTCCAGCATCTTTTGTCTCTAAATTCCTAATAAGGTTTTACAAATTACATGCTTTTTTGGATTAAAAAAGAGAGAGAAACCTAGAGATTCAAATCATACCAACTTCAGGCATTTCCTAATCTTTCTCTGCCCCCACCCCCACCCCATCCCCACCCCATCCCCACTGCTCCAGTGCCTTCCAGTCACCTTGTATATACTTTGTATATCTTGTATCTACTAATCTTGACCCTAATTGTTGTCTTTCTTTCCCTCCAAACGTAAGCTCCTTGAGGACAGGGACTGCCTCATTTTTGTTCGTATCTCCAGAGCCTGGCACGGTGTCTGGCACAGAGAAAAGGCTTAAATAAAATGCTCATTGAATGAATGTAGAGATGTAGACGGGGGAATAGGGGGTGGGGAAGATTGTAATGGATGAGGATCACAGCTGTAGGTGAAATGATGGTGTGAGCTACATGAATGAGAAGTGGGGATGTAGGGGATGAGGTGAGCGATGGGTGAGCGATGTGGGCGTGAGAGGTGTGTGTGTGTGTGTGTGTGTGTGTGTGTGTGTGTGAGTGCGCGCGCGCGCGCGCGCGTGTGTGTATGTGTGTGTGCGTGTGCCGATGTGTTGCCTGGATTGGGGGCGCGGTGCCGGAGGCAGTGAACGCAGCGGGGAGGGGGGCGGGCCGGCAGGCGGGC
>NC_058133.1:276182850-276205418 GCF_016433145.1 Gracilinanus agilis | reverse complement strand
GGGGGGGGGGGGAGGAGGGGGGGGGTAGCCTCAGCCTTAATCCCCTGTTCCCACACTGACCTCTGCCGGTAGAATCAGGGATTACACCCACACTGACCAGCAATGTCTCTCGTGGGGGGGGGGGGTACCCCATGGAACTGACCCTTCCCAAACTAGACTATGCGGAAATGGACGAAACTTTTTTTTTTTGACGAAAACTCCATTTTTCTATCGAGGAAGACCAAGATCCTCCTCCCCTAACATACAAATTTCCTACTTGGGGTCTACTTTGGCTTGTGCCACCCCAAGTTATTCTTCTTTTCTTACCTCCTGTAGCTGATGACTGTAGTTCCCACTGTGATCTGGCCCACGGCTGTTGTGAGCCTGACGGCACGTGCAGGTAGGTGCCTGGGATGTCTCAGACCTTAGCCAGACTCAAAACTCCTCCCTGCTCTCGGTTCTCCCTACTCTAGCCCTGCCTTCGTATTTAAATGACCCCTCCCTTTCCCATCTACAAGAGGCCAAAGGGTACAGAGGCTCAAGCTGCCGTTATTTCTTCCCTCTACCCCAGGAAAGGACATATGGACCAGTTACCCAGCCCTCCTTCCCTTTTGTGGTATGGAACACTTTGCTTGGTCCAGCATTCATTTCCTGCCCCCAGAGTTTCACTAACATCCCCCCTTTCTCTAGTTTTTATTCCTTGTGGGAAACAAGGGAACAGATAGAGGAGATATTTAGGGGAGGAGAGAGCAAGGGAACAAACTCAGTAAAGACAGGAAGAGGGACTGGGAAGATTTAACCAGGATTAGAGTAAGCCTGGAGGAATCCTAATGGTGAACCATGCAGATTCCCAATGCCAGTGAGAGCTGAACAAGAGGCGTTGGTGGTAAATGACAGTGGGTAAGACTGAGCTGAGAAACAGAAGAACCCTTTGACTTAGGTATTTTTTACAGGTTGTACTAGATTTTCTTTTTAACCCTTACCTTTAGTATCAGTTCTAAGAGAGAAGAGTGGCAAGGATTAGGCAATTAGGATTAAGTGACTTGCCCAGGATCACTCAGCTAGGAAATAGCTGAGGCCAAATTTGAACCTGGACCCTCCTAACTCCAGATCTGATGCTCTATCTACTGTTTTGCCTAGCTGCCACTGTACTGGGATTTAAAAACAGGAAAGGTACTTGCCTCTTGGGATATGAAATGCCACGGGATGGACTTAATGAACTTTCCAGGGCATTACTAACTTTGTGTCCATTTGGGGTGGGCTCACTGCAAGGTAGGAATTGGGTACTAGACTCCCAGTTCCCCCACTCTTTGGTGGGGGCTTTTCATTTCCTGAAATCTCCCAGAAGAATAACTTGTGCCTCCATCTTCTCCCCAGGTGTGACCCTGGCTGGGAGGGATTACACTGTGAGCGGTGTGTCAGGATGCCTGGCTGCCAGCATGGCACCTGCCACCAACCCTGGCAGTGTATCTGCAGTAATGGCTGGGCAGGCAAATTCTGTGACAAAGGTGAGAATAGCGGTGGGGGCACCTGATGAGCCCTTTGGGCAAAATGGAGGGAACCCCATAAACCTAAAGGGGAAACTGAAGAGGCCTGAGGAATATGAAGCCTTTAGGTTGTTTCAATAGCCTTTTGCATTTTTAAAAGGGCTTTCATATTCATTCAAGAGGTCAACAGGTATTTACTGAGTATGTGCTTAACACACTGTGCTAGTATTTAGGATACTAGTATGAAGTGTAGGCACCATGTAGATATCGTGTTTAAGACAGTGATACAAGAAAGGCACAAAAATAAATTTACTTTCATTTGTTGTTTTAAAAACTCTTACCTTCAGTCCTGGTGACAACTCTAAGACAGAAGGACGAGGGCTAGGCAATGGAGGTTAAGTGATTTGCCCAGAATCACACAGCTAGGAAGTGTCTGAGGCCAGATTTGAACCCATGTCCTCCTGACTCCAGGTCTGGCACTCTATCCACTGTGTTACCTAGCTGCCCCCTCTTATTTGTTTTTACAAATTTACAAAGTAATAAACCTTTGGGGTAGGTGGGACAGGTGTTGTCTTAATTTTAAAGATGAGGAATTAGGAAGGAAGGATTGTGGATGATAGAGGGAAGAAAGAACCCTGCCTCGTGACTTATTAGAAGTCTCAACAGCTGGTCACTGGCTACAGTCCAGGTCTCAAGATCTGTCTCCCAGAATGACATTGGGAGTTTGGCTAAGAAGCATACCAACAGAAACCAGGTCCCAAAGGTGGAAGCTAGGCGTGGGTTAGGGGGAAGCTTCAGAAGTTCCTAGCCTGCCCTTGGTGAGGAGTAGAAGATGGCCGATTCCCCAAAGGCATCCTCATCTCCCTCCCAGATGAGTATATCTGCACCAAGCAGCCACCCTGCCAGAATGGAGGGAAGTGTGTGTATGAAGGGGATGGAGAATACCACTGTGTGTGCCCACCAGGCTTCCACGGGCACAATTGTGAGCGCAAGACTGGGCCCTGTGAGCATGCTGGGTGAGTTGCAACTGGAATAGGCAAAGTAGAGCTTGGGTACAGGTCAGACTTTAAGGGATAGAAAGGAGGGAATAGGGTGGGTGAGGGCAATGGAGCTAGAGATCAGGATGTTGGAGCTGGAGGGGAATAGGTAATATGTGTTGAGGGTAAGGGTGGATGGATTTTAGAGTATGGTCATAGAATCTGAGAGAGGGTAGAGATACCTCAGAGAAAACCTAGTCCAACTTTCTCTGTGAGGGACAGTCGTCCCAGAGGGGGTTGTGATTTGATCCAAGTCACACGGCATTGTCACTATTAACTCTCTCCTTTCCACCTCACCCTTCTCAGATCTCCTTGCCGGAATGGTGGGCAGTGCCAAGATGATCAAGGATTTGCAGAGAACTTTACATGCCGCTGCTTGGCAGGCTTTGTGGGTCCACACTGTGAGGTCAATGTGGATGACTGCCTAATGAGGCCCTGTGCCAATGGTGCCACCTGTCACGACGGCATCAACCGCTTCTCCTGCCACTGCCCTGAAGGCTTTGCTGGCCGATTCTGCACTGTCAACCTGGATGACTGTGCCAGCCGACCGTGCCAGCATGGTGCCCGCTGCCGGGACCGAGTCCATGACTTTGACTGCCTCTGCCCCGATGGCTATGGGGGCAAGACATGTGAGATTGTCCTCCCAGCCCTGGACCTCCCCACAGAGCCAGACAGTGCCCCTGGTCCCACCTCTGCAGCTGTGGTTCCTTTCACGGTACCAGCCCCCTTCAGCGTGGGCGCAGGGCTACTGAGGATCTCAGTGAAGGAGGTAGTACGGCGACAAGAGGCAGGGATAGGGGATTCAAGCCTGATTGTTTTGTTCATATTTGGGGCGATCACTCTTACTGGGGTCTTTGGCACAGGGCTGGTGATTTTTTGGGTACGACGCCATGGCCACTGCCCCACTGGACCCTGCTGCTGCCCTTACCACCAGTATGCCCCACCCCCTGAGCGACATGACCGGGAGTGCCAGGTCAGCATGCTCCCGTCTGGGATCTCCCCCCCACCTGGCTCCCCATCTGAGCCTGGCAAGACCACGGCATTGTGATGAGGGTTGGAGGGGGGCAGAATGGGGCTCCCTCTCCATCTCCTCCTCTTCTCATATCTCCTACCCTTCAGAGACCGTTGTGGGCTTCCCCAGACCCACCCCCTGCCCCTGAGGTGTCTTAGCCTCACACCAGAAATGCTATTTTTTTAAATATACAGATATTGTTCAAGAGAAGTTTTATCAAATAAAATTACAAAAAATGATAGTGAGTGATAGGTCGTACTCCCAGGGCTCCCGGCCCCAGTGGGGCCAACCCGTAGCCCCAGTCCAAGGGGAGGTAGATCACAGGTCCTAGTCCTGGCCCAGGAAGAGCTCTCCTCCAATACCATCGGCTCATTGAAGAGTATCCTGAGACACCTATCTTCCTGTGCTTCCTGGGCTTCTGTGCCAGGGCTGCTTGGGAACATGAGAAGGACCTGGTGCCTCTTGTGGCCAGGTGGCCTTGCAGATGAAGGGGAGAGTAAACAGCTGTTCATCACCTGAGAGTAAAAGCCCCAAGCTATCCCAAAAGGAGAGGGAGGTGACTGCTAAGGAAGAGGGAAGACATCAGTCCAGAAGAGGCAAGGTCACTGATGGCTGTTTTGTAGCAGCTGTTGGAACAGTGAGTAGGGCCGACTCCGAAGGGCAGCTGGTGTGTCCATTTCAGCCACCCTTCCTGCCTGTAGCACCAGTACCCGGTCTGAATTCAGGATCGTGTTGAGCCTACAAGGCAGGTGAAGGTGGGCACAGGGTGAACATGGAAATGGGTGACCCTTTCCCCATCTCATTCCACAATACTTTCAGGCATCAGATTTCACCCACCCACACCAACTGAATGGCAAGTTTTCATTGTTGAGTAGAATGGGAAGAGGAGGAAAAGGTTGCTTAGTGACTCAGTTTTCCTCAGGGTAAGACAGTTCCAACCTCTGGTGCCTCACCAGTGTCTGACAGGAAAGGGACAGGAGCCTAAGAGGAGATAAAGATATTTCTCCTTCCTAACTTCTGGGCAGTCCTCCAGAGGAAGGAAGGAATATTGTAAAAGCCTGTTGTAATGTCTCCCCTCAATGGAACCTTTGACATTAATGTCATTTTCCTTCCCCTTTCCCCTCACTACCCTTAGAGGCTTTCCCTGGACATCTCCATTACATATCCATACCTATGTGCAATGGTCAGAACAGTCTTGTTAGCAAACCGGTTACAGATTGTTTGTTGGAGCAACTGGTCTGTCTTCTGGTCCACACTGGCTGTAGCCTCATCAATGCACAGGATCTGGGGGAGAGGGAGAAGGGCTTCTGTTTGCCCTGGATCTCCACCTAGTAGCCTCCCACCTTTAGCCTCCTTGTTTCAGCTCTGCACTGGAGGGCTGAGGCCTAGCAAAACAAACCCTCTTATAGTCTTCCTGATAATCCAAGAGGGTTCTGCCATCACTCTTTCAAAGGCTACCCTTCTGCCCCTCTCAAAATCCATCTGTCTGGCCCTGAACCCCATTCCTTACCTTGGCATCTGTAAGGAGAGCTCTGGCCAAACACAGTAGCTGCCTCTGCCCTAGCGACAAGCGCCTGCCCCCTTCACCCAGCTCACCATCCAAGCCACCTGTTGGGAACAAACATTGCCACCCAAGAAGTCTGCCCTTCTTCTCCCAGACACTACCACCTCCCTCTTGACTTCATAGGATCTCCCTTATCTCCAGGAAGAGGCCTATCCTTGGTCTCCCACCACCTGGTCCCAGAACTCACCCAGAGGAGTGATCACTTCGTTCAGGTGGCACTCTTCCAATGCCTGCCATAGCATCTCATCCTCATGGTGACCCAGAGGGTCCAGGTTTTCTCGTACCGTGCCACTGAACAAAAAGGGCTCCTGAGGGATGATGGCCAGCTGGGACCTAGATGGCAGAGAAGGGAGTCTCAGGAATCCAGTCTCAGGGACCCCAGGTACCTTCTGTTTGGCCCAAAGGTCCATTCCCTCCATGAGAGTTAATTCCTACCTATGAATCAATCGATCAATGGGTATTTACTGGGAGACAACACAGTGTGATGGAAGAATCCTGGATTTGGAGTCACAGACTTGGTGCTTTTTTTAAAAACCCTTATCTTCTGTCTTAGAAGCAATAGTATGTATTGTGTGTATGTATAAGCTTGGATGAGGCCTTGAAGAGGATCGACTGGCTAGAAGGGAGAAAGGGGGGTATTCTGAGGTAGAGGGACCAGCAAGAGCCAAGAGAGAGTCCACAATGAGCATGGCAGGGCTCTCAGAAGGTTTAGACTGGCCTGAGTCAAGGAAAGGGAAGAAATGGAAAATAAATGGCTAAGTGGGGTTGGCATCAGCCTTGAAAGTCAAGCCTGGGAGTATTGATTTGATGGAGACAGCAATCTCTAGCAACCTTGACTAATTATATCTTTTTTTTAAACTCATACCTTCTGTCTTGGAATTGATACTACTAAGAATCAGTTCCAAGGCAGAAGAGCCATACGGGCTAGGAAATGGGGGTTAAGTGACTTGCCCAGAATTACATAGTTGGGATATATCTGAGGCCAGGTTTGAACCCTGGACCTCTGGTCTCCAGGCCCAACTATCCACTGAGCCACTTAGCTGCCCCCTAATTGTATCTCTTCCATATTTTTTAGCTTTCATTCCCTCCACAACACCAATCAGCCTTTCTTATTTCCCAGCTTCATCAAAGTGCCCTACTCCCATTCTTCTCTGTCTTCCAAGCTCCATCCCAGGCCTTTAAGCTGATGCTGTGGTCCCAGGGGCCAGAGCACTCTCCCTCCCTTATGCTATGGCAGCTTCAACCCCAACTTCACCTGAGATCTGACAAGCCCAGCAAGCTGGTGTCCACACCGTCTAGGAGTATATGTCCAGCACTGGGCTCCACCAGCCGGAACAGTACCAACAGCAGAGAAGACTTTCCAGAACCTGTCCGGCCCACAATGCCTATCTTCTCCCCAGGCAGCACGCTGAAGGTGACCCCATCCAAGGCATTGGGCAGCCCTGGGCGGTAAGCCAATACCACATCCTGGAACTCCACGTGCCCCTGTGACAGCCAGCCCACTCCTACCTGTGGTCACCAAAGGGAAAGAAGGGAGAGAGTGAAGAGATGTGGCAACACAAAAGTGGTATAGAGTTGAAATAATGAGGCAGAAATGAAGAAAAGAGGGATAATGAGAAAGGAGAGATGGGGAGAAAGGGAGGGTCTATGGGAAGGGATGGCAAAAAGACATGGGTAGAGAATGAAGAGGTGTGAAAACATGATGTAGGTGGGGATGGAAATGAAGACAGATGGAAGGGACAATAGGAAGGGACTGAGAAGAAATGAGGAAGGATAGTAAGAAAAGATGGCAGGGAGGGAGAGAAGATGGGATGGGGATGATAGGGAGAGATAGAGATGGTAAAGAGAAATGAAGATGGCAAAAATTGGGAAGATAGTGAGAGACAATGAAGAGAAGGACAGGATGGGAAGGGATGAGGAGAGAACTGGGAAGAGAAATGAGTAGAGATAAGTGAATGGGAAAAGACATGGTTGTGGGAAGATGAGGAGAAAAGTTATAAGGAAAATGGTGGGGAATTAAGATGAGGCAAAAAATAGCTTAGCCACTGCCCCAACATAACACTTTCAGTACCACCCCACAGGGTTAAGCCAATTTCTAGTTCTCCTTATTTTTCCTTGACTCTGTGTCCTGCTCCACAGAGAGGAGGTTGTCCAGAACTGAACTGGGAGAAAAAAGGGTTATGGTTTTTGAACCAGGGTAGGATGAAGGGAAGAGGAGCCCAAACCCCCATACCTGTATTTTCTGGTCCTGGGGTTCACTGGGCAAATCACAAGAATATTCCTCCAGGCGCTCCACACTCACCATCATGGCTTCTGTCTGTGTGAAGCTGCTCACCAGGCCTGAGAGAAGGCCTGTCAGGGATAAGGCATAAGACAGTGCCAGGCCTACCAGTCCTAAGGAAGAAAAGGATTCGGTTAGAGGCTGCTGGCCAATCCTGGGGCTGGGGCTGCCCTGCCTACTGCTGTTGATGCCACCCTTAGGCTCCCTACTGAAGGAAGCTGCAGGGCAGGGGTGGTATGTTTGTATGTACTGTACTTTAAGTTCCTTTTTTAAATATTTTATTTTTCCACTTACGTTAAAATTTTTTTAAACATTTTTTTAAAGTTTGAGCCAAATTCTCAACCCTCCTTCCCTTACTCCCTCCCTGAGATGGCAAGCAAATCTGATATAGATTTTACATGTGTAATAGTGTAAAACATCTTTCCACATTAGTCATTTTGTAAAAAAGAACTCAAACAAACGAAAGGAAAGTAAAGAAATAAAGTGAAATACTGTATTAGACTTTTGAGTTTCTTAAGGGTAGGGACAATGGCTTATTTCATTTTAACATTCTCTTTCTTTCTTTCTTTCTTTCTTTCTTTTTGTTTTTTTAAACCCTTACCTTCTGTCTTAAAATCAGTACTAAGTATTGGTTCCAAGGCAGAAAAGTGTTAAGAGCTAGGCAGTTGTGGTTAAATGTCTGGTCCAAGTTCACACAGTTAGGAAGTGTATGAGGCCAGATTTGAACCCAGGACTTCCCATCTCCAGGCCCAACTCTCAATCTATTGAGCCACATAGCTGCCCAGATCTTTACATATTACATTGCACATTACATATACATATACCTCGCACAAGAGATTGTATAAAATAAGTATTTAAATATTTATCAAATCAACTTGTATGTGAGAGAAATACATACATCTATGTATACATGCACACACACAGAGTCTATCTACATTGATGGCAGAATAAAAGGAAGCAGGCTGAGAAAGAGAAAGGACCCAGGTGGGGACCAAAAGAGGCTAGTTCTTCAAACGGGTGAGGTGTATATATGGGACTAAGGATGAGGGGGCTGAGGTAGGTCTGGGGCCAAGAAGCAGGGCCTAGGGGAGGAGTCGCAGGTGAAAGAGTTAATATATGGAAGAGTAGGGCAGCTAGGTGGTATAGCAGATAGAGCATTGGGCCTAGAGTCAAGAAGGCTCATCTTCCTGATTTCAAATCCAGCCTCAGACACTTACTGGCTGTGTAATGTGGGGCATCTCTCTTAATCATGCTTGCTTTAGTTTCTCATCTATAAAATGAGCTGGAGAAGGAAATGGCAAACTACTCCAGTATCTGTGCCAAGAAAACTCCAAATGGGATCATGAAGTATTGGATATAATTGAAATAACTGAACAAAAGCACATGAAATAAGGGCAGAAAGTTCACTGTGGGGAACAGAAGTCACAGGGAAAGGTAAAGAAGAAGTGGGAAGTTTCTCAGTTGGGTTTGAGATAAAGACAAAAGGGACAAGGGTAGCACCTGGGTTAGCAAGGTGTTGCTGATGCTGGATGAGGGCGATGACGGCAATGGCGCTGACCACAGTGGCACCCATAAGCTGCAGCCGTATGTCCAGCCACTGCATGCATGCACTAGCAGCAAACTGGCAGCGTTGATTGAGCTCCAGGAGCTTCTCATTCTCCTCTTCAAACCTACAGGTAAAGAGCTGAACTTTCTCTCTCCTATCCATATACTAAGAACCAGCCTCAGAAGGTGGTCTCTCTCCTTCTCCTCATTTCTAGTATCCTCTCACTAAGAAAAGAGATAATTGGCCTCTGCACAGAAGTCTCCCTAAACTTTTCCTTGCCTATTTTCTGTATCTTCCCCTCCAGGTTTATTATCTCCCCAGCCCTTCTCTTCTCTCTTCAGGATCCCCCAACCCTTCCCCACTGTATATCCTTTGCCCTATTTCTTTTCCCTCTAAGGCAGTGGTTCCTAAATTTTTTTGGCCTACCACCCCCTTTCCAGAAAAAATATTACTTAGACCCCTGGAAATTAATTTTTAAAAAATTTTAATAACAATTAATAGGAAAGATAAATGCACCTGTGGCCATCATCGCTCTCCTGGATTGCTGCAGCACCCACCAGGGAGTGGTAGTGCCCACTTTGGGAATCACTGCTCTAAGGGAATCATCACCCTGAGCCTCCACCCGACTGTCTCACCCTCAACCCTGGATGGGCTCCCTTTAGATGTGACCTTCTGTTCCCAGCCCCAAGATAGTGAGTCTTGCCTGGTATGATAACATCCCTCACCTGCAGGTGGCCCGAGTGGCCCGAATGATACTAAGCCCAGCGAGGCTCTCAGAGAGGTGGGTATAGAGCGGGGAGAGAGTAAGGCTGCTCAGACGACGCAGCTCTCTCGAGGAGGCCCGGTAGTAACGCTGTACAGAGTAGTAGACGCAGCCTAGGGGTGGCAGCAACAGCAGCAGCCAGGGCAGCCCCGAACCCAGAACAGCCAACAGCCCTAGCAGTCCCACAGCATTGGCCAATAGGATGTTGAGAATGAAGGGGAGACTGTCATCTGCACAGGCCACATCAGATGAGAAGCGGTTCAGAATCCGGCCAGTTGGTGTGGAGTCAAAGAATGTCACAGGAGCCTAGGAGAGGAGACCATGGTTAGGGCGGGGTTTTGTGGCGTTCAAGGGGTCCCTAGGGTGGGAAAATGGGTCAGAGGAGATTCTTAGAGGGGAAGGAATTAGTTATGAATCCTGATCAGTGAAGAGAACTAGAAGAGACATGAGTCTCAGGAAAGGCTTGGAGAAGACACAGGGATATATCTGAGAGCTCTGAGTAGCTGTAGGGTTGTGGGGCCCCTGAGGCAGGATAAATAGGTTATGAGAAGAAAGGAGAAGAATGTCCCTAGATTTGGGGACCGATAGGTGGTGCACTGGATAAAGTATTGGGTCTGGAGTCAGGAAGACTCATCTTCCTGAATTCAAATCTGACCTAAAGCACTAGCTCTGTGACCCTGGGTTAGTCACTTAACCCTGCTTGCCTCAGTTTCCTCATATGTAAAATGACCTGGAGAAGGAAGGGGCAAAACAATTCCAGTGTCTTTGACAAGAAAACCCCAAATGGGGTCACAAAGAGTTGAACATGAATGAAACAACTGACAGGCAAGGGTAGGGTAGGGGAAGGAGTTCTGCTAGAAAGGGGAGAACAGTGAATGTCCTCTAGTTGGGAAGGCCTCTGTGAGGTCATCCTGTCCATCTTTCTGTCTTTAACCAGACACTTGAGGTGTCCTTAAATCCTCCCAGGGTAAAGAGTTGTGACTCAAAGCCAGTCAAATTCCTACTAACTGTAATGGTCAGTCTAGGTCCTGGAGGGCAAATGAAGCATGTTCTCTTCCTCTGGAGGAAGACCATATGGGGACATAACTGTGGTGTAAAAACAAAAGGCATTAAGGTGCCAAAAAAAAAAAAAAAGAAAGGCAACTTGCTGTCGCTGCGTTTTCTACATTCACTGTCAAGACATCCTTCCTGAGAACTGACTTCTCTCTCTCTAAAGGATAGAGAACTTTAAATGCATCAAGGTGGAGGTTAGGTTTCAAGATCTTGTAACCAGCAGGCTCTGTCTGGTCAAGAGAGGCAATAGCTTCAAGGAAAGTGAGGGAGGCTATTCGAGCTTCCTTTTCTGGAAGAAAATTTATTAAGAACAAGAAAATCTCAATCCCTTTGGGGAGTCATTCTGTCAGGAGACAGGGGACTGGACCAGTTGGCCTAGCTGACCTTCTAAGATTCCTTTCAAGGACCTAGATTACAACCTCCCCATAAATATAGCTTCACTTGTTCACTCTTATTCTATCTCCTAACAAGAGCAATAATTTACATATCTACAGTATTGTTTCATCCAAGTGCCATCTTATAACCATCATGCAAAATTGATAGTTGATGATCCTTATTTTACAGATGAGGGAAATGAGGGTGTGAAAATTTAATTGAGAGGTCCTGGACTTAGAAGTCAGGAAGGCCTGGGGTTGAATCCCATCTCACACCCTTTCTAGGTGTTTAACCCCTCAACAGATCAGGTCACTGCTCTCAGCCTCAGTTTCCCCCTGTGCAAAATAAGGGTGATAATACAGCACCTGTGTCATAGGGTTATATGGATCATATAGGGTATTAAGCATTCTGCAAAACTTAATGCACTGTAAAAATGAGTTGTTGTTGTTGTTGTTATTATTATTACTGAATCAATATTATTATTATTATTATTACTGAATCAATATTATGATGATGATGATGATGATGGAATCAGAGACGTATAGTGGCTACAGTGTAATCCTTTGAGTAACAAAGACCTTGCTTCAAGTTTTGCTTCTGCAACCATGTAGGCAAGTCACAAGTTCTCAGGGTCCCTGGGCAATTATCTGAAGTTCAGAGTCGGAGAGGCAAGGGTCTGTATGAGAAAAGGGAATTCCCATACTAGGAGCTCCTTTCTCTGATGAAAGAACAAAGGTAGTCCCAACCCTCCAAAGAACAACGATTAAGGGACTTGTCCAAGTCCCTACAACTAGCCAAGGGTCCAAGCTGGAGCTAGAGCCCAGATCTCCTAATTCCAGATCGAATGCCCATTCCACTACAATACACTGCTCCTAAGGAATGGAGAATAATAAATGTCTTACTCCAAAGGACAACCGCCTTTGAGTCGCCCAGGGAGAGGAGGTCCTCTGGCACTGCATGGCAATGATGCCAGGGAGACAAAGTAGTGTTGGCCCAGAGCAAAGGTCTCAGACAAGCTGGCAAAAGGAGCTCCTCCAACCTTCCCCCCACCAGAGCTCTCCACTCACCCTGAGGACTCGGTGAAGCAGGCGATGATGCAGGGTGGCTGCTGCCTGAAGGATGCCAGCAGCAAAGAGTAGTGCCCGTAGGAGGGTAAAAATGGAGTTGGCACTAGCAATGGCCCCATATACAATCAAGTAGAACTGCACATCCAAGGAGCTATTTGGGGTGGTCTTGGGCAATGGTGACACTGAAACACTGGACAGAAGGAAGGGACAATGTAATACATGACCATGTCATTCTTGGACCCCATCCTGACCTCAGGCTGTATACCCCTACCCCAGAGAAACCATTGAGATTTACTCTCAAATTCCTGGTTTACTTCCTGAACTCAGCTCTGACTCCAATTTTTTTGGGTCCCTCAGGCCACCCACTTATGGGCAGCTAGGTAGTGGAGTAGATAGAGTCCAGGGCCTGGAGTCAGGAAAGGAACACTCAATTTCATGAGTTCAAATTTGGTCTCTGACACTTCCTAATTGTGTGACACTGGACAGGTTACTTAACACTGCCATAATTTCCTTATCTGTAAAATGAGATAAAGAAGGAAATGGCAAACCATTCTGGTATTTCTGCAAGGAAAATCTCAAAATGGGGTCATGAAAAGTAGGACACAAATGAAATGACTGACCAACAATGGCCAACTCACAAGAGGTCTCCAGGGGAGAAGAGAAGCAGATGTGGGGAGAGTAGTGAGGGGGCTTGGCTGGTAAGGTGCTGCATCTCCTGGGAGTCATTCTCAGCTATCTTCAGTTGGGAGATCCAATGAGAAAGCCACCAGTCAGCAGCATTTCGGGTCCCTGGAAACAGGAAGAAATAAATTGGGAAAGAGAAACTATTTACTTGTCATTTGCATTTTCCTAGACCCACCTTGGCTATTAGCTTATCCATCACTGCCCCTATCCCCGTCCTCCCTTGGCCCACTCCTCCCCACCCCTCAGCCTCTTTCATGGTTCCAGTGTCTATCTACTCAGACTTCTCTCCAACCCTCCAGCCCCTTCCCCGTCCTGTTGGCCTCTCTTCTCATCCCTTCATCCATCCTGGGCCTCCTCCATGCCCCTATATGCCATTTAAATTCTTTGGCTACATAATAAGAAGATGGGGCTTACTGGAAAGGACCCTGATGTTGGGCAAGATTGAAGGCAAAAGGAAAAGGGGTCAGCAGAGGATGAGATGAATAGATAGTGTTAAAGAAACAACAAACATCAGGGCAGCTACATGGCTCAGTGAATAGAGAGCCAAGCCTGGAGATGGGAGGTCCTGGGTTCAAATTTGGCCTTGGACACTCCCTAACTGTGTGACCCTGGACAAGTCACTTAACTCCAATAGCCTAGCCCTTGCCATTTTTTCTGCCTTAAAACTGAAACTTAGTATCAATTCTTAGACAGATGATAAAGATTCAAAAAATAATTTTAAAATTTTAAAATAAATGTAACAATGAACATGAGCTGTGACAGACTTTGAGAGATAGTGGAGAATAGAAGGGCATGGTGATAGAAGACCATGGGGTCCTGAAGAGTCCGACATGACTGAACAACAAAAGGGGACAGTGTCCATTAAAATAAATATTGATTCCAAGGCAGAAGAGCAATAAGGCCTAGGTATTTGGGGTGAGGGAATTTGCCCAGGGTCACACAGCTAGGAAGTATCTGAGGCCATATTTGAACCCAGGCTTCTCCATCTCTATCTACTGAGCCATCTAGCTGCTCCAACAGTCCCAAATTTAAGAGAGAAGAGGAAGATATAACAAGTTGAATCCTGGGAAGGCTCTTATCCCTATCTTCTCAGGAAATTCTGTGCTGGGCAGGGCCAAGGCTACCACCTCTTTCTTCCAGGGAGTCTAAAAATAATAGCAGTAATAACTAACTTTTGGTGGCACTTTTAAGTTGTATGAATGCTTTACTCATGGCAGTCTCAAGCTGGTGCATGTATTAGTATCTGTTTTCCAGGTAGACAGGCCTTAGAGCATAATGGAGAGGGCATTACAGGCATTAGACTAACCCCTGACTCTGCCTCCAAGTACTATTATATAATCTCTGACAAGTCACTTAATTCTCTGGGCCTCGGTCTACTCATTTGTAAAATCTAAGGAAACTAGAATAGTATCCATGGCAAATCCAAAGCAATCTTGGCATATTTGGCACACAGGAAGGGGAAAGGAAGGGAATAAACATTTACTAAATGCTTCCTGTATGCCAGGCACCATGCTGAGTGCTTTACAATTATTATCTCATTTGATCCTCATAACAATCCTGGGAGATAGGTGTTATTATTATCTTCATTGTATAGTTGGGGAAACTGAGGCAGACAGAGATGAAATGACTTGCCCAGAGTCATGTAGCTGGGAAGTACCTTGGTCTGGATTTGAACTCAGATCTTCCTTATTCCAGTCCCAGCACTCTACCTACTGGGCCAGCTAGTTGCCTATGAGGTAGGAAGACCTGCTACCATAGGAATATCCTTTTCCATTTCCCCCAGAATCCAGGTCTAGTTGACTGTGAATCCTGGGAGCACCCACTTCCCCTTTCCCATCCTGTCAGTAGCCCACAGTCCATGAAGGTCTCCTTACTGTAAGGATGGGATTTGTGCAAGGGGGATGGGACAAAAGGAGCCAGAGAAGGAGCGGCTGACAGTTGGTAACAGTTGAGGCCAGGGGGAATTCTGGGAAATTCTCCAGAGGAAGGAGGAGAGGAGGGGAGGTCTTCCATCAGAGGACTGAGAGAGGTGGACAATTCAGCTCAGATCCAGGCCTGAGGGCTTCCCAAGGATCTTTTTTTGTACATTGAAACCCTGATTCCCTAGTCAAAGACTCCATCACATCTCACCCAGCAAGACTTCAATCATCGAGTCAGCTAAGTGATTGGACTCCATTTTGGGAGCGATCTCTTAGTCTCCTTCTTCCATTACCCAACCTTGCTGAGAGACCCTTTCCAGTCTAACTTACAATTATAGAAAAGGATAGAAACAGAGAAACAGAAATAGAAGGAGAAGGCACAAGGGGAGAAGCTTAGAAGTGGGAACCACTGGGTTTCCCACCTAAGTGACAGACCCCATAAAAATAGAAAAGAGGGCTCCCCAAAATCCCTCTGCCCTTCACCCCTTTCCCCAACCCCTGAATTGCAAATAATAAAAGCCACTCTTTAGTCAGATATTGTTCCAGAGCGTCTGAGAGACAACAAGGGAGAAGGGAACCACAGCTTACTCTAGCAACCTCCATCTTGGAGCCAGACCACCCACTGTGAAGTTGACTGACCTACTGGGAGGCTTGTGTGAACCCTGCCCTCTTTCAGAATTGGATTGGGGTACCACATAGCTCATCTTATAGGGAAGCCTTGCCCCCAACTCCTGTGGGGTGGGACGACCATCCAAGTCACCCAGTTTGGGGGTAACACCCCCTCGAAGTCTCCAGTGTATATTCAGCAGGAGGGGAGAGCTAGAAGAGAGTCTCGCCCTCATAGACTTTCTCTTTCTCCCTTTCTATCATAACATTGGTGAGTGGCTCTCATAATTATTGTAGATTTTGGCAGAGCCAGCTTAGGTAAAGTACCTAAATAATTTAAAAAAAAAAAGTCTCTGTTTGAACCAGACAGCAGCCATTTTTCTCCTGTCTACAGCATAGCAAAGGGGACAAACTAGGTAAAAAAAAAAAAAAAAAAATTTAAAGGCACAGTACCATAGAAATTTTACATTCAAACTGGTACAATGGATCCATCAATGGGGAAAACAATTTGTACCATGATGGGAATCCTTACATTACTACAAAACTTTTCGACTATGATTTATATCTATCTATCTCCCCTCTATCCTAACATTGGTTACTGGCTCCATTTATTATTACATTACTGGCTTAAAATAGATAAGAGTCATCAATTCTAGTCCTTCTAGTGAGATGGAGGGCTACCAGGCCTTACCAACTGCCCTGCAATTACCTCGTAAAGTCCTCCAGTCTTTACTATGTGCTTTGCCCCAGTGTCCTGCACATGTTAGGCACTATCATCTGACCTAATGATATAATCCAAAGATCCTTGGACCTTACCATCCATCTCCCACCTCTGCCCTTATAGGACTTCTAAGTAGCAGCTCAAAGTTTTAGGAGTTCTCTCCCCCAATTAGAGTATTGTCTTGGTATCCATAGAGTAAATGCCAAATAAATCCTTATTCATTCATTCATTTATTCCTTTTTGTTCTAAATCCAATAATCCAATGGTCAGAGGAAGAAGCTATAGACTAGAGAAGTATCACACAAGGAATAAGAACTTCCTCGAGCCCCTGGAGAGAAGATAGAGTACCATGTAAACATGTCTCTTATGGAGAGGAGTGGGAGCTGAGACTCAGCCATAGGATGTGAATGATGGACAAAAAAAAGGGTATACCTTGGGCAGCTGGGTGGCTCAGTGCATAGAAAGCAAGGCCTGGAAACAGGAGGTCCTGGGTTCAAATCTAACCTCAGATACTTCCTAGCTGTGTGACCTGGGCAAGTCACTTAATCCCCATTGTTAAGCAGTCTTTACTGCTCTTTTGCCTTGGAACTGATACTTAGTATTGATTCTAAGACAGAAAGAATGGGTTAAAAAAAAAAAAAGAATAGAGTATAGCTGGGGGTTCAGAGAGATACTTTTACCTTGCATGAGAAGAAGGAAGAAGATGATGGCCAGGGAGAGACCTGCCCCCACAGCTTTCCAGTAAGCTTGGTACACCTGGAAGGCCACGGCCCCTTCTTTTTTTCCTTCCTCCTGGAGCAGGCGGCTGGGGTTTGGGTCCACATCCTTCGGTTCCTTACTCTCTTTCTCTGGCTTGCATTCCTCTGAGGTTGCTGCTACAATGATGTACAAGGAAAAGGAGGGAGGGCCACATTTGAAGCCTTTACCATAGGGAGAGAGGTGTAAGAGGGGAAGGAGGAGGATCTGGGCCATGCCTAAAAATCTCAGAGGTATTGGCCATGGAAGTTAGAGAAAGAAGAAAATAAGGGATGACTATGAAAAGGCATATGAGGTCCCTGCCCCCACTTCACACCTGACTCTGTCTTCAGTACATCCTCAGACTGGGCCTCAGGGGTAGATTGTACCATTGGCAGAATCTCAGAAGGTGGTCCTAGAGGATGGAATGGAGGTCAGAAAACATTAGAACTAGTTGTTAATTGGTTATGACATTAAGTATATTGTCTTCCAAACAACAGATGCTCAATAAATGTTTATGGTGCCTCAATCTCTTGTGCTCCTTAATGGCCCATGATCTAGCTGCCATGTTGGTTCCAACTTGCATGGTATCCTTGACTCCTAGGAATGGGTGGGGCCTTTAAAAGTTGCCCAGTTCATCCCACTCCTTCCAGGCAGGCCAGCCCAGTCCTAAAAATAGTCTTAAAAGTCTATGTCATGATTGCACATGTATCACCTATATCAAATTGCTTACTGTCTCAGGGAAGGGATAGGAGTAAGAGGAAGGGAGAGAATCTAGAACTCAAAATTTTAAAAATGAATGTTAAAAATATGACATAGGTAATATGAGAATTTATTTCTCTTGGATAAGCATATTTATTATAATTTACTACATATTTATAACAAATCAGATGTATTATTTATTGTTATTCATTATATTACATTTTATATGTAGAGAATAGCAAAAGAAATGAATGTTAAAAATTGTTTTTATGTGTAACTGGGAAAAAATAAAATATTATTTATAAATGTAAAAAAAACTATGCCAAACAAAGTAGATTGTCCATCCATTAGGGATAGCTAAACACAAATGAGGTGGCATAAAGAATAAAATGGCTGGACCTGGAATCAGTCAGGAAGATCTGAGCTCAAATCTTGCATTGGACACTTACTAGCTGTGTGAGCTTGGGTAAGTCACTTAATCGCCCCCCCTGCCTCAATTTCCTCAGCTGTAAAGTGGGAATGATAAGAGGACCTGCCTCTCAGTGTTGCTGTAAGGATGAAATGAGGTAATACATGTTAAGAGCTTGGCCAAAGTTAAGGGATTATATAAACATTAGCCATCTCATCATTGTGATTATCATTAATAGTGAGCTATAAGAAACAATGAATATGATGACCACAGAGAAGCAGTAATACTTATATGTACAGACCCAAAGTGAAGTAAGAAGAAACAGGAAAATAATCTATACAATGACTCCAATCCAAACAACAAAATAAAAGAAACCAAACCCTTCAGGTATAATGACCAAACTCAGCCCTAGAGAAGAGATATATAGGAAGGAATATCCCTCTCTGCTTTCTTTGGAGAAGAAAGTAGACAGCTATGGGTGTGGAACACTGCATACAACATCAGAATTTTTCAACATGTTATGTCCAAATTTCTTATTCTTTCTTAGTCTTTGTTATAAAGGACATCACTTAGAGAAGATGAGGAGGAAGAAGGAAAATGAGGTTAGGGGACAGCAAGGCAGCATAGTATAGAAAGCCAGGCCTGGAGTTTGGGAGAACCTGGGTTCAAATCTGGTCTTAAAGACTTCCTAGCTGTGTGACCCTAGGCAAGTCACTTAACCCTATTTGCCCAGCCCTTACCCTTTTGTCTTAGAATTGATTAAGACAGAAGATCAGGTATTCAAAAAAGAAAAGAAGAGATTAGGATAAATGAAATAACTTCCCCAAATCCAAATAGGGAGGAAAGGTAAGATGTTAGCAGACATATATAACAGTGAGGGGAAGATTCTAGGGTAGGCAAAGACACAGAGGGGCAGGAAAGCATGGGTCATGCCCAAGGATTCATTCATCAAGTCTAGTTTGTATAGAATAGCCTCAGTTTCCTCATCCATAAAATGAGCTGGAGAAGAAAATGGCAAACCACTCCAGTATCTTAACCAAGAAAACCCCAAATGGAGTCACAAAGAGTCAGACACAACTGAAAAATGACTGAATGACAAGAAAAGTATGGGATGGGGATTGATGTTTGATGTGTCTGGAACCAGATGATGGAGGGCTCTGAATGCTAGGTTCAAGCATTTCAATTGATTCAGCTTAATAAGTATTTGTCAAGTGCCTACTCTATGCAAGGCACACAGAGCTAAAACTCCCTTACATGACACAGTTGCTGCCCTACAGGAATTTACATTGTAGGGAGGAGGGCAGGGCATGAATGCGAGAGCTTTGATTTCAAGAATGAGGAGTCTCCTCTAATCTCCACAACTGAATGTAAATGTTTCCTTCTATGAGCTCTCAGTTTTGATTATTTTGTTCCTTGCCTATGGCCTTTGTCACATTCTGTATGTCTTAAACACCTAGTAGCTACTGCTTCTTTTTTTTTAAAAACCCTCACCTCTAGGGGGCAACTAAGTAGCTCAGTGGAAAGAGAGCCAGGCCTAGAGCCAGAAGGTCCTGGGTTCAAATTTGGACTTAAGACATTTCCTAGCTGTGTGATCCTGGAACCAATGCACAGTACTGATCCTAAGACAGAAGGTAAGGGTTTTAAATGAATAAAACCTTTACCTTCTGCCTTAGGTTTGATACAAATATCAGTTCCAATGCAGAAGTGTGGTAAGGCCTAGGAAATTGGAGTTAAGTGACTTGCCCAGGGCCACACAACTAGGAAGAGTCTGAAGCCATATTTGAACCCAGGACCTCTTGTCTCCAGGCCTAGTGGATTCACTGATCCACTTAGCTGTCCCTACCTATTAACTTCTTAAGGGCAGAGGCTGTGTCACTTATTTCTGTATTCCTTGTACTTCTCCCACAGTAAGTGCTCAATAAATAATAATAATAATAATAGCCAGCATTTATAGAACACTTTAAGATTTGCAAAGCATCTATAAATATGTTTTTGCTGTTTATCCTTTGTTTTCAAAGAGGACAAATGACATCACGGGGTGATGTCTTAACTTGAGCATGAACTGGATTTAGATGAGGCAGAGTTGCACAAGGTCATCAGCCTCAGTCTCTCCTATAAAGTTATCTAAGCCCAGGAAGACAAAAGTCAGGATGACTGGCAATGGCCGATGTCTGATCAAGTTCTAAACACTCCATATGAAGCACCTGCTTCAGCCACCTTCACAGCCATTGAAACAAATTGTTCTCATCTGTTCTCATTCCACCAAGGGAAGTAGACATTCCCCATTTTATAAATATAATAATAGTTAACATTTATATAGTACTTACTATGTGCTAGGATGTATGCTGAGTATTTTACAATTATTATCTTATTTGATCCTCAAAACAACCCTAGGGAGGTAGGTCCTACGATTATCCCCATTTTACAGCTGAGGAAAATAAGGCAAACAGAGGTTAAGTGACTTGCCCAGAGACTGCCTCTCAATCTACTGAGCCACCTAGCTGCCCCCAACTGATCACTCTTGAAACCTTCATTCATATACTGTGCTGTCATACTCACATGTGGATTTATATACTTTTCCAGATTCTACTAATGTATGTCTCTATGCTTTTCTGAATTCTTCACATAGTCTACATGTAAATTTGGGGAGGATTCTTATCTTAACCACTACTTCTAAGAGTAAGTTGAATCCCAAGAGGGCAGCCACGTCTATCACAGATCTAGGTGTACCCTTTTATTTTAAACCTTTATCTTCTGTCTTAGAATTGATACTAATTATTGGTTCCAAGGCAGAAGAGCAGTAACGATTAGGCAATTGTGATTAGGTGATTTGCTTATGGTCACACATAGCTAGGAAGTATCTGAGGTCACATTGGAATCCAAGACCTCTTGTTTCTAGGCCTGACTCAATCAACTGAACCACCTAGCTGCCCTCCACACACACTTTTTTTCAAAACCCTTACCATCTGCCTTAGTATCAAATCTAAAACAGCAAGGGCTAAGCAATCAGGATTAGGTGACTTGCCCAGAATCACACAGCTAGGAAGTTTCAAGTATCAATGTTTTTCTTAAACCCAGGTACCCAAAACTGAATACTCCAAAAGAAATCTGACAAGTATAGTGAGAGGAAGGGAGGGGAAGAGAATAAACATTGATATAGCACCTATTTATGTGCCAGGCAATGTGATCAACGCTTTACAAATACATTTGATTCTCAACAACCCTGACAGGTAGGTGCTACTATTATCATCTCTATTTTACAGTTGAGGAAACTGAAGCAAACTGTGCTTAAGTGACTTGCCCAGGATCATACAGCTAGTAAGTGTCCAAGGCTGGATTTGAACTCAGGTCTCCCCAATTCTAGGCCCAGCACTTTACCCACTGTGCCACCCAGCTACCCAATGAAATGATTACTTTCCTATTCCTGAAAGCTAATGCCCTTTTTAATGGAATCTAAGATTGTATTCTTTTTGGGGGTTCCTATATCATACTGTTGACTCATAGCAAGTTTACAGACTACTAACACCCCCAGATCTTTTTAAGAATAACTGCTACAGGTATTATTGTCCTTATTTTAAGATAAGGTTAACAGGCTTAAAGGTTAAGGTCCTTATTTTAAGATAAGGTTAACAGGTTAAATTATTTGCCAATACTTGCTCAGCTAGTGTCAGAAGTGGGATTTGAACCCAAGTGATCCTGACTCCAAGTACAGGACTCTACCTACCATGGCTAAGCCATGTTATCTCTCATCATTTCTTTTTTCTTAATATATTTTTATTTATTTCATTAAATATTTCCCAATTAAATTTTTAAAAATTTAAACATTCTTTTTTTTAAAAACCCTTACCTCCAGGGAGATCAAAAACAGAGAAAGAAAACTACAGACCAATCTCCCTAATGAACATAGATGCAAAAATCTTAAATAGAATACTAGCCAAGAGACTCCAGCAAGTAATTAAGAAGATCATCCACCATGATCAGGTGGGATTTATACCAGGAATGCAAGGTTGGTTCAACATTAGGAAAACCATCCACATAATTGACCATATCAATAGTCTAACAAACAAAAATCACATGATCATCTCAATAGATGCTGAAAAAGCCTTTGACAAAATACAGCATCCATTCCTATTGAAAACACTGAAAAGTATAGGAATAGAAGGACCTTTCCTAAAAATAATAAACAGTATATACCTAAAACCATCAACAAACATCATATGCAATGGGGATAAATTAGAAGCCTTCCCAATAAGATCAGGAGTAAAACAAGGATGCCCATTATCACCTCTATTATTCAACATAGTACTAGAAACACTAGCAGTTGCAATTAGAGAAGAAAAAGAAATTGAAGGTATCAAAATAGGCAAGGAGGAGACTAAGCTATCACTCTTTGCAGATGATATGATGGTCTACTTAAAAAATCCTAGAGAATCAACTAAGAAGCTTGTAGAAATAATCAACAACTTTAGCAAAGTGGCAGGATACAAAATAAATGCACATAAATCATCAGCATTTCTATACATTTCCAACACACTAGAGCAGCAAGAAGTAGAAAGAGAAACACCATTTAAAATCACCCTAGACAATATAAAATACTTAGGAATCTATCTACCAAAACAAACACAGCA
>NC_058133.1:276126648-276182453 GCF_016433145.1 Gracilinanus agilis | reverse complement strand
CCTAGCAGAATGGCTAAAATGAAAGAAGGGGAGAGTAATGAATGTTGGAGGGGATGTGGCAAAATTGGGACATTAATGCATTGCTGGTGGAGTTGTGAACTGATCCAGCCATTCTGGCTGGCAATTTGGAATCATGCTCAAAGGGCTATAAAAGAATGCCTTCCCTTTGATCCAGCCATACCATTGCTGGGTTTGTACCCCAAAGAGATCATAGATAAACAGACATGTACGAAAATATTTATAGCTGCGCTTTTTGTGGTGGCAACAAACTGGAAAAGGAGGGGATGTCCTTCAATTGGGGAATGGCTGAACAAACTGTGGTATATGCGGGTGATGGAATACTATTGTGCTAAAAGGAGAAGTTCCAGGCGAACTGGAGAGACCTGCGAGAACTGATGCAGAGCGAAAGGAAAACATTGTACACAGAGACTGATTTACTGTGGTAAAATCGAATGTAATGGACCTCTGTACCAGCAGCAATACAATGACCCAGGACAATTCTGAGGGATTTATGGTAAAGATGCTACCCACATTCAGAGGAAGGACTGCAGGAGAGGAAACACATAAGAAAAGCAACTGCTTGAACGTATGGGTCGGGGTGGACATGATTGGGGGTGTGGACTCAAAATTACCACACCAATGCAACCACCAACAATTTGGAAATAGGTCTTGATCAAGGACACATGACAAAACTAGTGGAAATGTGCATCGGCCATGGGTGGGGGGATTGCGGGGGTGAAGGGGAAAGTAGGAGCATGAATCATGAAACCATGTTAAAAATGATTATTAATAAATGTTAAAAAAAAAAAAAACCCTTACCTTCCATCTTAGAATCAATACTGTGTATTGGTTCTAAGGCAGAAGACAGTAAGGGCTAGGCAATGGGGTTAAGTGACTTGCCCAGGGTCACACAGCTAGTAAGTATCTGAGGCCAAATTTGAACCCAGGACCTCCTGTCTCTAGGCCTGGCTCTCAATACACTGAGCCACCCAGCTGCCCCCAACATTCATTTTAAAAAATTTTGAGTTCCAAATTCTCCTCCTCTCGTTACTCTCCTCTCCTTGAAAAGGCAATCAATATTTCAATTATACATATCTCATAATTTCTTAAACTTGTTCTCAAAGCCCTTTCTCCAAGCTGTTTTATGGGGAATCTCATTCATTTCTGACCTTCAGCTCTCCCTAAGGGCCCAAGGTAATCAGAACCACAAGCTCCAAAGCTTTCTCCCCTTCTCCTGACAAAATTCTGTGCATATATATCACTAATGGTTCTACTTTTCTTATCTATTCTTTCATTTCATGCACATACCAGTTCTGGGAACCTAGAAACGATTCTATACTTTATATAATAAAGGGGTAAGGACTTGCCCAAGGTTACCCAAGCAATTTCGTGGTAGATCAAAATAAGAATCCAGATTTCCTAATTTTTAGGGTACCATTGATCACTCAACATTACCAACAATCTCTTCATTGCTTGCCTTCCTTAATCCTTATCCTTTTCTATCATCCTCATATCTTCTTGGGGCAGGTAGGTGGACCACCAGGCCTGGAATCAGGAAAACCTGAGTTCAAATCTGGCCTTGGCCATGTACTAGCTGAGTGACCTTGGCCATGTTCTAGCTTGAGTGATCACTGTCTGCCTTTTCCCCAAATGTAAAACGCAGATGATGACAATAGAACCAATCCTCACAGGGTTGAGGTGAGAATGAAATGAGATAATTTAAAAGAATTTAGCCAAGGGGGCAAATAGGTGGCTCAGTGGATTGAGAGTCAGGTGTAGAGATCAGAGGTCCTGGGTTCAAATCTGGCCTCAAGACACTTCCCAGCTATGTGACCCTGGATAAGTCACTTAACCCCCATTGCCTACCCTTACCACCCTTTTGCCTTGGAACTAATACACAGTATTGATTCTAAGATGGAAGGTAAGGATTAAAAAAAAAGAATTTAGCACAATAGTTGGCATATAATAAGCACTATATAAATGTAAGCTATAATTATTCTAAACAACATTATTATTAATCACTCAGCAATTTTTCCACTGTGGACCTCATTCCCCCTCTTCCTGAATACTCTCTTCCCTTAGCTTTGGTGACACTCCTGTTCTCCTGCCTTCTCAATCTTCTCCTGCTGGATCATTCTCCACAGTCTGTTCTGTAGCTTCAATTATCCCCCAAGGCTCTTTCCTGAGACCACTTCTCTTCTCTTTTTATACTCTCTGTGATTTTTATCTCCCATGGATTCAATTATCATCTTTACACAGATGACTCTCAAATGTATACATTCACCCCTACTTTCTCTCTGAGCTCCAGTATTTTATTACCAATAGCTTGATGTACATCTTCCCCAAAATGTCTCAGAAGCATCTCAAACTCATTATTTCCAGAATAGAATTAACATTCCTACTAAACCTATCCTTTAAAAAAAATCCTTACCTTCTATCTTAGTTGATTCAAGAGAGGTAAGGGTTAGGTGATTGGAGTTAAAAACTTGCTCAAGGTCACACAACTAGGAAATGTCTCAGGTCAAATCTGAATCCAAGACCTCCCATTGAGGCTTGGCTCTTAATCCACTGAGTCACCTAGTCCTTTCTCCACTCCAATTTCCATTGTGTAAATGGAATTAGCTCACTCTTATTCATTCTTTAGACTTTAGCTACCAGGAATGTGTCACCCCACCCAACTTAGAATTAAGTGGGGAAGGGGGAGGTCTATGACCCACATGTGCTAGTAAGTGACAAATAAAAAACAAGTGACTGGGGCAGCTGGGTATCTCAGTGGATTGAGAGCTAGGCCTAGAGATGGGAGGTCCTAGGTTCAAATCCAGCCTCAGACACTTCCCAGCTGTGTGACCCTAGGCAAGTCACTTGACCCCCATTGCCTGCCCTTACCACTCTTCCACCTATAAGTCAATACACAGAAGTTAAGGGTTTAAAAATTAAAAAAAATAAAAATAAAAAAAAAACAAGTGACTAAAAAAAACAAGTCTGAAACAAGGTTGAGGCTGTCATTTGTCCACCTAGAACTGGAGGGTGGACACAGGAAGTGATGAAATGAACTATCTTTCAAATATGATGGTAACTTCCTGTGAGGGAGATTTTGCCTTTTGAACCTGGCTTTGAAGAAGCTTGGGTGAGACCTCAGACTGCTTCCTTTTGAATTGTCATGTGGATAAGTTAGGCTGACTCCCCCTTTCTTTTCCTTGATGTTTCTGGAGGCCCTATCTTCAAAAGAGGCCTCTCTTCTTAGGGGAGCCTTCGTGGCTAGAAGCCTTGTTTAATTAAACTCTATGCCCCCTTTGTTGGGGCCCCTGAAGCCTTGCCTGGTTCGGGCCTCCAGACCAGGCCAGAGTTACTCTCTCTCATTTCCCTTCCTTCACTCTTCCCAAATTGTAAATTAACCACTTTAAAAGTCATCCTGATTCCCCCAAGGAGCCAATACACAGAAGGTAAGGGGTTAAAACAAACAAACAAACAAACAAACAAACAAACAAACAAACAAATAAATAAATAAGTGAATAAATGAACAGAAGTCATCCTGACTTGGGTCTCTTTTATTAGGAATTGATATTTATTCAATTCCTTGGCCACCACACTAAAACTCTTAAATATCCAATCCATTCATAATCTGTTTCCCCTTTTTTACACCGGAGCTGCTCAAATCATCTTCCTGAAGTACCCATATGACTATGTTATTCATCTGCTCAAGACTTTCAGTGGCTGGGGCAGCTAGATGGCTCATTGGGTAGAGAGCCAGGCCTAGAGATGAGAGAGGTCCTGGGTTCAAATATAGCCTCAGACACTTCCCAGCTATGTGACACTGGGCAAGTCACTTAACTAAAATTGCCTAACCCTTACCATCTTCTGCCTTGGAACTGATACTTAAGTGTCAATTCCAAGACAGAAGGTAAGAGTTTAAAAAAAGGACTTTCAGCAGCTGTCTCTAAGATCAAACATACTCCTTAGCTTGGCATTTGAAGACCTTTATAATCTGGCTCCTCAAATCTGAACTCAGAATTAAATGACTCATCCAGGGTCACACAACTAGTGTCTATTTGCCTCAGGTTCCTTATCTGTAAAATGAGCTAGACAAGGAAATGGAAAACCACTCCAGTATCTTTGTCAAGAAAAACCCCAAATGAAGTCATGAAGAGTCAGGCAAGACTAAACCAAGTGAACAACAACAAATATAATCTGGCTCTGGCCTGCCTTTTTAGATATTATAGTTATCCCTTCCATATCTTTTTTTTTGTACTTCTTTTTTTTAATTTTTAACATTTATTAATATTCATTTTTTAGGAAACCATGTTAACATGGTTACATGATTCATGCTCCTACTTTCCCCTTCACCCCTCACCCTCCCCCCACCCCTGGCTGATGTGCATTTCCACTGGTTTTAACATGTGTCATTGATCAAGACCTGTTTCCAAATTGTTGATCGTTGCATTGGTGTGGTAGTTTCGAATCAAAATCCCCAATCATGTCTGCCTCAACCCATGTGTTCAAAAGCTGTTTTTCTTCTGTGTTTCCACTCCTGCAGTTCTTCCTCTGAATGTGGGTAGCGTTCTTTTCCATAAATCCCTCAGAATCCCTTCCATATCTTGGTGGTTAGGGGCATGGCATCTATCAAATCTGGAAAACCCTCATAAAAATTTTTTGGCCCTCTCTTTGTATCAGAGAAGTCTGAATTTGTTCTTTTTCCTTTATGGGGTGCTTACAGTACCCAAGTATAAATTTTGGGTTAAGTATGTATTTCTGAGTTTCTAAACTTTTTCTGTGTTATCTGCTGGCCTTCACGTGTCACCTGCAACTTCCATAAAACTCCCCCAAAATTTTCTGTTAATTTCTTATGTTGACTCATGCAATACATTGAAACCATGACAAGGAAAGTTGCAATGTTGAATGGATAAGTGCATTCCCCTTCATACATGCTATGCCCCAATGAAATCAGTCCATGCCTTGTTCCCTGGCCTTAGCATTTCATCCCGTCTGTGAGTCTTTGTACACATCATCTCTATGTTTGTTCATCCCACTGCCCCTCTAACCTTGTAATGCTTTAGCCTCCTTCAAAGATACTCAGCTTTACTCCTTCCATGAAACTATCCCTTATCATCTTAGTTGTTAGTATTCTCTCCTGCTTCAAATTTAGACCTTGTATTTAGGTATCTGTTTACATGCTCCTAGAAGACAAGGAACTATTTTTAAAATTGTTCTTTTATCTTCAGCACCTTGCACAGAGTTGGAATAAATGAAATGAATGCCAGCTTGATAGGAAGGCTGACATCTGGCCTCATCTGCCCCAGGCCCCAAAGTACCTGCGTGGATGATGCGCCCACCCTCGAGCAGCAGCACAACATTAGCCTGCTCCAGGTATTCTGTTCGGTGGGTACAGAGCAACCGGGTAGTGTGCCCCAGTAGGCCTAGAATACACTTCTGTACCAGGTGATTAGCAACATCAGCATCCACAGCAGCTAGAGGATCATCCAGGAGGTAAAGCTTCTTCTCCTAGGGACAGAGAGGGGAAAGAAATGTGACTGAGGTCACATGTGCAGGCAGGGGGCTGGGAATGACCCAATGAACAAGGCCTCTAAGACCCTGCCGCAGAACCTATCCCCCAAAAGAATGAGGGGAACAAGGACCACTAAAGAAGTAAGAAAGAGAAGTTAGACTTAAGAGAATCTCCTTACAATCAAGGGTAGTTAAGTGACTCAGGGTTAGTACTTACCTTTTGCTGAATCTAGGTAACTCCCTTCCAATAAATAAGGTCAAATTCTGTACAATTATGATTTAGTAGGTGCCTACTATGAACCAGATACCATGCTACTACTACTACTCAACTGCAAAAAGTAAAAGAAAATGAGAGGCAGCTGAATGGCTCAGTAGATAAGAGAGCCAGGTCTGCTGACAAGAGGTCCTGGGTTCAAATTTAATCTGAGACGCTTCCTAGCTGGGTGACCCTGGGCAAATCACTTAACTCCAACTGCCTAGTCCTTATTGCTCTTCTGCCTTGTAACTAATACTTAGTATCAATTCTAAGACAGAAGGTAAGGGAAAAAAAGGAAGAAAGGAAGGAAGGAAGGAAGGAAGGAAGGAAGGAAGGAAGGAAGGAAGGAAGGAAGGAAGGAAGGAAGGAAGAATTGGAAAAGCTAGGTTGCACAGTAGATAGAGCTCCAGGCATGGTGTCAGGAGGACTTGGATTCAATTTTGGCCTCAGATACTTCCTAGCTGTGCAACCCTGGGCAAGTCACTTAACCTCAATTGCCTGCCCCTTAAGGCTCTTCTGCCTTTATACAGATACTTATTATTAATTCTAAGATATTAGGTAAGGGTTTAAAAAAAAAAAAGAAAATGGACAATGGGAGTGGGTGATAAAAAAGGAAGGAGATGATAATGCAGGCCTCCCTTCTGCCAACCTCTCCTAAGTTTACCAACATCCTCCAACCCCACCCTTCTCCTTCTTCTGCTCACCTGGTAGACAGCTCGAGCAAGGGCAATTCGGGCCCGTTGTCCACCACTGAGGGTTACCCCTTTCTCTCCCACTTCAGTCTGGTCCCCATCAGGCAGGATCTGTTGGTATAGCAACATGATAGAGTACAAAAACAACAACCCCTCCTTGGATTTGGAATTATTAGGTCTGGATCTGAGACTCAGATCTACAACATGCTAGCTGTATGACCTGGGCAAGTCACTGAAATCTTTCAGTTCTCTTGTTTGTAAGACAGGAAAATATCTGAATAGAAAACATCCTTTGTACAAGATGAACAGGAAGCTATGAAAGAAAAGCACATGGGATAAAAAGGGGGATTGCCAAGATTTGCACTGGTGGAGGATATGCCCACAAAGATTAGGTACATGAGCGATCCCTGTAAATATCTGTATGATCAATACCAATATAGCTCAAAGAGCAGCCACTGGGATCAAAGGAGATATTTCCCATTTGAAAGGTATTTTGAAAACAGTCAATGTAGTAAATGTTCTACACAGAAATGTAAGCGGCCTTGTTCCATAGGACATAGATAGGGAATGAAGTACAATGGAAATGGTTCTTGGGATCAGGAAAGACCCTCTTCTAGGCTAGAATTTCACTTCTCATTACTTACTAGCTGGGTTCAAATCTGGCTCAGACACTTCCCAGCTATGCGATCCTGGACAAATCATTTAACCCAGAGGCTGACTATGGGAAAGTCATGTAAGCTCTCAGAGTCTCTAGTAACTCATTTGTGAAATGCAGACAATAATATCTGTACTTAGAGGTGGTATTTGAATTCAGATCCTCTGATTATAGAATTAACATAGTTTTTTTTTCAATAGACTATATCTGTGACTTTGCTGGTATCAATGCAGGTCAGCATATGCAAAGTGATTTGCCCAAGGTCACACAGCCAGTAAAACCTTTCCATCATACCTCTCTGTGTCCCTCCATACCCACAGGTATGGGATACCCTGTAGCCAAAACACCTGTACCAAAAGGAATAGGCACAGGATACTTCAAACCTGAGCCATCAAGCCTTAGTGAATTTTCAGGCTTATCTAGAGACAGAATGACAATGACAATGACAGCAGTCCTAGAGTTCCTAGAGATATAACAAAGTGATATGGGGAGGGTCATGGAAGAGTTCTGGAATTTATTCTCCTCCTCCCCCTGTATCCAAGAGAATTCCAATAGCTTGGCCCCACTTCTCTGGGGAAATGCTGGCACTTCCTAGACTCAGCTGGAGTGAAGCTCAATCATTGGAATACCAGCCAAGCAAGTAGCATCATGGTGCCAAAGATACTCATGTTGTGATACATGAAACCCCCAAAGGCCAACCTTACTTCCCTGGGCTCCATAGTGAGTCTGGTGGGAGTACCATCAGAGAGTGGGATAGGGCTAGGGGAGCCCCTTCCTAGAGAAGAAAGATGCATGCCAGAGTCAGCAGGATTGAGGGCACTCACAGCCAGGTCATCGTGGAGGGCACAGGCCTCTAACACCTTCCAGTAGAGATGAGCATCAAATGTTTTCCCAAAGAGGATGTTGTCCCGAATGGTTGCAAATTGGATCCAAGGTTCCTGGGTAGCCAGACCAAAGCCTTCAAGCCGCCCAGCTATGGCGATCTGACCACTCAACCTGCAGGGAGTTGGAGTGAGGGTGGGGGAAGTGAAGCATGAATAACAGTTCCCTACACTTGACCCAATTCCAACTCTAAATCTTTTTCTGCTTTTTTTCTTTTTTTTAAACTCTTGCCTTCTGTCTTAGAGCAATACTAAGTATTGGTTCCAAGGCAGAAGAGTGGTAAGGGCTAGGCAATAGGGGTGAAGTGACTTGCTCAGGGTCATACAGCTGGGAAGTGTCTGAGGCTAGGATCTCCTGTCTCCAGACCTGGCTCTATCTACTCAGGCACCTAGCTGGTCCTAAGTCATTTTCTTCTAAGATTTTTCCTGCCCAAGGTCATCTAGGTGACAGTGGCAAGGCTAGAATTCAAATTCCAGGTCCTCCGACTCCAACTCCTAATCCAGCACCCCTTCCATGGGATCACACTGCCTTCTTTCTTTCTCTATGTCATTTCTCTATATCAGAGGCAGTTGGTGGCACAGAGGCCACTGGGCCTGGAATCAGGAAGACCAGAGTTCAAATTTGGCCTCAACTACTTACTAGCTGTGTGATCCTGGGCAAGTCCCTTAACCTCTTTTTGTCTGGGTCACAGCTAGATAGCACAGTGGATAGAGTGCCATGCCTGGAATCAGGAAGACCTGAGTTCAAATCTGACCTCAGATATTTCAGTTTTGTGACCCTGGGCAAATCACTTAACCTCTACTTGCCTCGGTTTCCTCAACTATAAAATGGAAATAATAACAGCACTTACTTTACAGGGTTGTTGTAAGTATCAAAATAGATAATATTTGTAAAAAGAGCATTAGTACAGTGTCTGGCATGTAGTAGGTGCTATATAAATACTTATTCTCTCCCCCTTCCTTCCTTCCCTTCCCCTCTTTTTCCTCCCTTTCCCTACCCTATATCAGTAGCTATAATGACCCACAGGATGTTGGGTTAGAAGGTAGCACAAGTGATGCCTGGATTGTGGGTTCTGACTTGAGCAGTTAGCTTTGCAGACACAGAGAACTCACTCCAGAACCATGGACTTGGCCCTAACTACCACTAGAGATCACATGAACACCATTGCAGAGAGCAGGCTGGAAAAGACTCTAGGTGGCTAGTTATAATATTACTTTGCATCCAATACAGGTATGTGCTTACACAACAAATGTCTATTGAACAGGAATCATTCCCCTCCAGAAGAAAAAGCTCAGGAAATACTAAGCCTGAGGCGTTATCTTTATGCCTATAGATTGCACTTTTTTCTTTAAAGGAGAGTGATCCAGACCCCATTGGTATGCATCTAACTTTACATTCTGAGCATTTATCAGTTTCCTGCTAACTCTATTATAAATCCTCCCAGGAGGCCAGACTACAAATCTTTTCTCATTTTATATCCTCCAACGGCCAAAGGCAGCATTCTCCTCCAGGAGGGCTTAGAAAATAACAATAGAACTGTAAACCATTCTCCACCTTTATTTCCATTTCCAAAACACTTTCTCACCCATAATTTAATTCCATTTCAAATGGAGTAATGAGTTCCCAGAAAGGGCCAGTGTCTTTCCCTAGGGAAATGGGGGCCTCCACCTTCACCAGAAAGCTCTCTGGCTTGAATTTCATTGCTCTCCCATCCCTTCCCCATATCTTATGCTCCCTTCTCTCATCTTCCTCCTCCTCTTTCTCTAGCCTCCAAATGATTCCAATCTGCTCCTCCTTGAAGTTCTTACACAGGTCTAGGCCTTTTCTGGTCAATCCCCTTCTCACACCAGTCTGTCATGCAAGACAAGATGGGCTGCAGGATGGAAGAAGTTAAGTGGGGAGGGTGAAGGGAGTGGAGAGGATGAAGGAGGAAGAGCTGGAACCTGGTATTATGCTTGGGGAGAGGCACCTGGGGCTATAAGCCGGTTACCTATGGAGCTCTCCAGAGATAGCAGCCAGAAGAGAACTCTTTCCACAGCCCACCTTCCCCACGATGCCCACCAGCGAACCCTGAAAGAAATGACCATTAGTGACCTGAAAGGTTGGGAGGCTGCAGAAGGCATCAGCTGCATTGCCCTCTCCTAGATACCCCTATGGTATCCGCTCTATCCCCTAAGCTATGATAGTAAACTAAAGATCAATCATATTCATAAAAGTCCAGGAAAATAGATGAGCATTTATAAAGACAATGTCAATAGAGCTAGGTGGCTTTTATTACTTCTATGTCTATATCTCTGTTCTGTCTTTTCTTTCATAAAAAAAAAAAACACTCACCTTCTCTTTTAGAATCTATACTAAGTATTGGTACCAAGGAAGAAGAGTGGCTAGGAAATAGGAGTTAAGTGACTTGCCTAGGGGTCACATAGCTAGGACCTATCCAAGGCCACTTTTGAACTCAGGACCTCCCATCTTCAGGCCCGGTTCTTTATCCACTGAGCCACCTCTGTCCTGTCTTTTCCATTCAACTAGAAGCAATCTGAAGACCAGAATCATATTTTCTCTTCCTCTTTAATTTTTCAGACTGGGACTAAAATAACCTGAACTCAGTAATTGTTTTCTTTATTAGGCTCATTTTCTGAGGATAGAAATAATTTCTTTCTTTACTCTACTCTCAGCAAAATGGGAATTAACAGTGTTCAGTCCAGGGATTTCCACCCAGTTCCCCCACCTTAGGACAAGTTGTTGACCGACTGACCTTCTTCACTTCAAGGTGAGTGATGAAGGTCTCCAGGCCTATTCCAATAGGGTCCCAGGAGAACATGGCTTCATGGAGCTGTAGTACAGTAAGTGATTCTGTGGGGGGATCTGAATGGAGAGGGAAGGCTGTTATTTGAGTTGGGCCCCCCTACCCCCACCCTAGTTAATCTGCTTGACGATAAACCTTTTCAGTAGCCTCCTATTCTCCATGATTTTTGGAATAGGGACAAAAGAGAAGAGAGAAGTAAGGCCTGAATATGCCCTGACATATGGAAGCCAACCCTGCCTGACAAAATGACTTTCTTCCAGTTCTGCCCAGCTCCCTAGCTTAACTGCTCATATTCATATAGTACCTCCAGATCTCTTGCTTTATTTGATTCTAACACAATGAGATAGCAATTATGACCCCCATTTTACAGACAGGAAAACAGGCCCAGAGACAATAGCAAAGTTTCAGAGCAGACTCTGATCTCTCCTGACTCTTAAGTCAATTGCTCTTCCCCCTTTCACTGACCATGCCACAGTTACAAATTTGAGACTAGCATGAAGCCAGCAGGTCCCATCACCATCTCTTGTTGGAGGAATTGCACCTCCTGCCTCAACCAGCTTTATGTTGTTGGGACCACAAATCCCCAGGGGCAATAGTTTTGTCTGGTTTCCTCTCATAGTTGTCAGCCCAATTCTCATTGCCTGGTACCAAGTACTACTGCCTCCTCACCTCACACCCTACCCTCTTCTTCCCCAAGATACCTGGACTATAGTAGGTCTGAGGATCATGATCCAGGAGGTCGAGGAAGCGCTGTAGGCGATCCAAAGACACTTTGGCCTCCAGGAGCCCATTGATCACCCAGGGGAAATTGTTGAGGGGGAGGATAAGCATGCCAACCAGTGCCAATGCCGTGAATACCTTGGAGAAAGGGGGACAAGAAGAGAAAGTGTCACTTGAAAACCTGGGTCAAAGCTATATAGCAAAACCTTCCCTCATTATAAACTATTATTGTGGGCAGTAAAAGGGAGGAAAGAAAACTACTCAACAACTCAATGCCTACTCAACTGGGGGGTCTTGAGGAACTTGGGGGGCAGGGGCAGGAGTTGTCCCTAATCCTAACAGTTTGAGGAAGGCTAGACCCATTTCCCAAGGTATCTAGGTCATTTAGCAAATCCTAGAATCAGAGAATGTCAAAGATAGAAGGATCCTTAGCAATCATCTTGTCCAATACTCTCTTGTTTCCTAAAAGCTAGCTAGCTAGCTGTTTTCCCATCCTGGAAAAAATGGAGCCTGGTGGACCTCACTCTCTTAATTAGAGATTGCTTCTTTTTTCCTCTCTCCTGTACCCTCTTTTCTGGAATCATGAACATATGATCAAATAAAAAAATCCATGATAAGATACGTAAATCTATTCCTTTAAGGCCACACTTACCACCCCAAAAACGTCAAAACCAAATTCTCTTTCCCTGGCCACTATTCCCATTTTGATGCTCTCTTCTTCTAAATGTAAGCTCTGAGGGCAGAAGCTGTCTTTACTTTTTGATAGGCCTTAATGGGCCTAAGCCCCCTTTCCCTCACTTCTCTTATCAGCTCCACCTTCCCTGGTACCTATTGAAGTTGCAAAACAAAGGCAGCAGTTCCACCTAATAGAATACTATTGCTTTCCATGCTGTGACCTGACAAATTCATGATGGATTTGATAATCTGAACTATAATGTCTGAACCATGTTAAAAACTATACAATCATGGGAACCAACTGCCTCCCCCCACTGAAACAGCCAATGAGACAAGTCCCAGATTACCTAATCCCTGTATCCCTAACTTTTCCAAACCCATAAAAATCTGTCTCCTCCTGACCAAATGAGACTGTTGCCGAGTTCTCTCAGCTTCAGGTCTCTCCCTTTGTCTTTACTGTGCCTAATAAACCTTGCTGAATTGCCCTACTCCAGTCTCATATTACCTCTTGTGTCAGATCCCTGTCAGCCAGGACTAATTTATCTGTATCTTTAACCCAAAGCTTGGCAGACAGCAAGCATTTAATAAATGGTCATCCATTCACTGATTCAATATTTTACATTTAAATATGAAGAAAGTAGTGAGGTAGTATAAGAGATAAGTGTGCTGGGGGCAGTTGGGTAGCTCAGTGGATTGAGAGCCAGGTCCAGAGATGGGAGGTCCAGAGTTCAAACCTGGCCTCAAACACTTCTTAGCTGTGTGATCCTGGGCAAGTCACTTAATTACCATTGCCTAGCTCTTACTATTCTGTCTTAGAACCAATACATAGTATTTAAACCCATAGTAAGGGTTTAAAAAAGAAATAGATAAGAGTGCTAGGGCTGGAATCAGGGAGACATGAGTTCAAATCTAGTCCCAGATATTTACTAGCTGGGTAACCTTGGGCAAATCACTTAATTTCTATCTGCCTCAGATTACTCAGCTATAACATGGGAATAATAATAATACCTATCCCACAGGGTTGTTGTGAAGATCAAATGAGATAATAACTGAAATAATATAATAATAATTATAAAGAACTTAGAACAGTGACTGGCACATCGTAGACTCTCTATAAATAGCTATTTATAATTATTAATAAATTTAATAAACCTAATAATTATTATGGTATTTTAATAATTATTATTATAATTATTAAGAAACAGAGGCCATGGAAATTTAATGACTTCTTTTGTCAATTAGCCAAAACAAGTCAGGGACCAAAGGAGACTCACTTCAAGATTATCTTCAAGCAGGGAGAAAGGGGACTCTGTCACTTTCCCTAGGCCCCAAACCTCACTCCTCCTTGGGACTTCCTGAACTTTGACCTCCACTATGTGCAGCCTTCTACCACACTCCACATTCTATAGGGAATCCTGCCATTTTCCCACTGACCGTAGCTCCCCATCAGGCTCCCCAGCTTCAATGCCGGGTGCTCTGACATCTAAACCCTCACCTTGGTAGCAGTAAGCTGGTGGCCCATGAGGACATAGGTGATAAAGATGACAATGGAGATGACAACAGGTAGTGCAGCCCACAGGTACACACAGGCTGCATCCAAGTACTTGATGACCCGCAGCTGCTGGAGTTCTCGAGCCCGGTGTTTCTGTACTCGAGAGCTGAGTGTCTGTTCCCACCCACAGAACTTGATGACCCGAATGCCACACAGCAATTCTGTCATGAGCTAGAAATGAGGTCACAGGACACAGGAAAGGTCAAGAGACATCCAAATGGGGGAGGGAATGAGGCAGAAGGACTAGAAACTACTCTGGTACATGGTTCAGTTAGTATTCAGAACTTCTGGAAGGCACACTATATCCCACATATAAAGCATTGAGCATGCATAAAGTAGATGTGGTCTATTGGGGATGTGGAAGCCAAGAAGGTTTGGCCAGAGAGTATAGATATTCATAGCTATTATGAGGAGCATAATAAATAATGGAAAAGGGGCAACTAGTGTAATGGCTCAGTAGATTGAGAGCCAAGCACAGAATCAGGAGGTACTGGGTTCAAATCTGGTCTTCCTAGCTGTGTGACTCTGTAAAAGTCATTTAACCCCCATTGCCTAGCTCTTACCAGTCTTCTGCTTTGGAACCAATAGTCAGTATTGATTCTAAGACAGAAGGCAAGAGTTTAAAAATAAATGAATGAATGAATAAATAATTGAGAAGGGACAGCTAGGTGGCTCAGTAGATAGAAAGCCAGACATGGGAGTTGGGAGGTCCTGGGTTCAGATCTTGTCTTTCTAGCTATGTGACTCTGTGCAAGTAACTTAACCTCAATTGCCAAGCCTTTTATTTGTCTTCTGCCTTAAAAACAATACTTAGACAGATATAACTATATCAGACTATTTACTGCCTTGATGGAAGGGGAGAGTGAAGAGGAGAAAATCTCAATGTCAGAAAACAATTGTCAAAAATTGTTTCTACATGTAACTGGAAAAATAAAAAGAAATACATTTTTAAAAGAATAATACTTAGTATCAATTCTAAGAAAGAGGGTAAGAGTTTTTTTTCTTAATCAAAAAGCAAGGACTCTGAAGAATATTGCAGAAAAGTAGGTGGAGGTGAGAGGGGAGGGGGGACAATCTCTGCCATGACAGTCTTGCCTGGGAGTTGTGCCCTCTTACCTTGACTCGGGCATCCTTGTGCCGCAGCATAGCCTCATTCTTGGCCAAGATGCGAGTTGCGAGCACTTTGTTAACAGGCACCAGCAACAGCGCCAGGCCCAACCCACCTAGGAAGGCCAGGCCTACCTGTTGGTAGAGCAGGTAGAGGGTGATGGACAGCTGCAGGGGCAGGCCCCAGGCCTCATGGAAACTGTTAGCAAAGTTAAGCAGCCGTTCAGAATCAGTGCCTAGAAGGTTCACTGCCTCACCAGCAGAGGGACGATTTGGCCCCAGATAGAGGGTCTTATGGTACAGGGCCCCCAGCACAGCTCCTCGAGCCTGTAATGCCACCTTCCTCAATTCATACCCATATTGGTTCTGTAGCAAAGCACCCAGAACTGCTCCACCTGCGAGCCCCATAGCATAGAACACTCCTTGACTCAGGGGCTCCCGTTCATTCTCCAAGAACCCAACCAGCAGTGAAAGAAGTAAAGGTCCAGAGAAGCCTAGAAGGGTCCCTGTCAGTTTCAGGAACCCTAGTGCAAGGTAGCGTCGCCCCAAAGCTCTATACAGGACCAACCACAGTTTGGCCCGGTCCCTGCAATGTGCCTGGAAGAGGCGGGCAAGGTAGGCTGTCCGAAGCCTGTAAGGCAGCAGGCAAGTGTCTTGAGGTTGACGGAGTTGTCCCCGGGCACCCCGGGCCAGCAAGGGAGTCAGCCACAGATAGAAGAAGCGTGAGAGCCAGCTTTCCCCATCCTCGGCCACCTCTGGCCTCTGTGGCTCAAGCAGGAGGTGGTCAGAGGCCTGAGACAGTGGTTGCCTCTGGCCCCTAGGCACTGCCCACCCCAGAAAATATGCCAGAAGTATGGTTAGCTGTAAGATTACAAAGCAGAATCGGAAAAGGGGCCCTAGCTGGAGAGGGTTCAGGAGGGTCCCTTGCTGACAATGCCACAACAGTGTCAGCACCATGGCAGGGGCAGGTAGAAAGGCAGTCAGAGCCAAAATCAAAGGCCCACGAGAAAGTCTACCATGGGCCAGAGCCAATGCCCGGAGTGCCAAGCCATGAGTGATCCAGGCTATTGTTGTTACACCTCCAGCTAGGATCTCTAACCCCAGGGGTCCAGGGACTGCCTTTGCAGGTATAGCAGCTGGGAACAGGTCCAACAATGGAAGAACTGACAACAGGAAGGAGGCAACAAGTCGAAGGCGCCAACCTGGGCTACAAGGTGGAATGGAGCCTGGATACCTAGAGAAGTTGGAGATAGAACAAAGGAAGAAAAAAATTAATACTTCAATCCTTTCCACTTGACAGTTTTTAAAAATCCTTACCTTTCATCTTAGTATCAATTCTAAGGCTGAATAGCAGCAAGGGCTATGCAATGGGGATTAAGTGATTTGCCCAGGATCACAGGAAGTATCTGAGGTTAGATTTGAACCCAGGACCTCCTGAAACCAGGCCTAGCTCCCTATCCACGGAGCCACCTAGATTCCCATCCCCAATCCCTCTTAATTTCAGTGCCTTCCTTCTGTTAATTATTTCCTACTCATCCTGAATATAGCTTGCTTTGTATACATTTGTTTTCATGTCATCTTCTCCATTAGATTATAAACTCTTTGAGGGCAAGAACTACCTTTTGCCTTTTTTTTTTTATCCCCAGCACTTAGCACATTGCCTGATACATAATAAATAAACACTTAATAAATATTTATTGATTGACTAATTGAATTCACTCAGGGAGTCCTTTGAATGGCAAATATAACTAGGTCTCTTGAAGCATATCTCAATATTTTGATTTATACATATTTCACCAACATATACATGCAACATGTGCTCATGCACACACACCTGTTACATAAAGCAAAGTATAGCCATATCCAGTTCTAATGATTAGACTATCTATAATCCTTACCTCCACAGTTAGACTTGAGGGCTTTACATATTTTTTTCCTTCCCCCCCCCCAAACCTTACCCTCTGTCTTAGAATTGATAACAAGAATTGGTTGCAAGGCAGAAGAGCAGCAAATGCTAGGCAACTGAGGTTAAGCGACTAGCCCAGGGTTACACACCTGGGAAGGACAGATTTGACACCAAGCTCTATCCGCTGAGCCACCTAGCTGCCCCTTTACATATTTATTTTCAACAAGTACCCTAAAACATCCTTGCCTTACCTACTTATCCTGTGGAGGATCAATTTAGATTTTTGATCTACTGATTTTTTTCTCTGCTTTGCCATATCATGGGAGAAATCAATTAGGAGAGGCAGAATGGTATCATGGAAAAAGCACTGGATCCAGAGCTGACGTGGGCTCAAATTCCAGTTCTACCATTTGTTACCCCTGTGATCTTAGGTAAGCCACTTAAATTCTGTAGGGCCCCACTTCAAAGTCTCTTCTTTCTGTAAATCTATGATCCTCATAGATTCAAGGAAAGGATCTCCAGAACTTTCCCCATTTACAGTATAGATCAATTGGACTGGGATTACTTCCTTTAAGTTTGTTAGTTTAGAAGCTTTCTAAAGAAGGAAACCTATCTGTCATTTCAGATTGAGGTAGTCTCCCCAGGTCAAGGCCTTGGTTCTTCCCCATAAGATTGGAAGCTCTCAACCAGCAGCTTCTCTAGTTTGGGAACTTCTCTGACCTCCTTTCTCAGTTTCCATTCTCCCCACCCCATTCCCTGGTGAGCATTCATTACTCTGAGAACTCATTTCGGCTTCTAACTACTGAGTGTTTTTAGGCAGAGCTAGGAGGAGTCTACAGTTAGCCAGGATCCTGATTTTATGTCCTGTCCCTTTCTTCACCTATCATCTTTTTTTTTTTTTTTTTAAGTTTTTAAACCCTTAACTTCTGTGTATTAGTTCCTTGGTGGAAGAGTGGTAAGGGTAGGCAATGGGGGGTCAAGTGACTTGCCCAAGGTCACACAGCTGGGAAGTGTCTGAGGCCAGATTTGAACCTATCACCTATCATCTTTTGAAGTGAAATAAAACTAGGATCCTGATCAATTTGGTTAAATCAATAATCCTGCTTATCCTCGTAGCAAGCAGGCATCAGGAATACACTTTCTCAGGGGAAAGTCAGAAGCAACATATGGTCAATGCACCCAAAAGGATGACTCCTTAAGGAAGAAATAAATCTAGTATAGGATAAGATATACCCTGGAATGCCCTGTCCTCCCCTGCTAATGGCACATCTGGTCATTCTGCTCCGGCCACTAAGGTTATATCTCACTCATGGTATGATTTAAAACAATATATCATTTTCAAATTGTGTATAAGCTTGTTTAACCTCTTGCACATATGTAATCCTATAAAAACTATCTGTAATTTCAGTTTGGGGCAGTTTTCACTAAGAAAGTCTGTTCTGGCCAGTTGGTACATTTATTAATAAATAAATATTGGTTCCATTAATTTGAACTTCTGGGTGTCCTGACTCACTTTATGAAGTACCTCACTTCACTTTCTGTGTGCCAGATTCTAAGCATTCTTAGTTCAAGAGCACTGGGGTTATGTTAATGAGAAACTGAAAGAGGAACCGTTTTTTAAAAACCTAAGTTGGAAACTCTGCAACTATATATGAAACTTTTGGGGTTTGTTTTTGATCTTTTAGCAATAAAGCAGCATGGACTAAGAATGCAAAAAAAAAGAAAGAAAGAAACTAGCCTGGTATTCTATACTGCTGTCATGATGAACACTCCCCACCCTGAGTCCCAAAAAAAGCACAAGTTGAGGCAATGAAAATAAGGTTGGAATGAATATTCACCCAAATTTGTTACAAACATAAAAAATAATTTAGCATGGAAACAACATAAGAATAAATTAAAAAAAAAAAAAAAAGGAAGGGATGGCAGCCTATACTGTGGAAGAGTTTCATGAACCTTTCTTTACCTACCTTGGAGTGCCCATGTAGCAGGCACTGATTATGGCCAGGAGTACATGGGCCAGGGAATTGAGCACCAGTTGGGTAAAGCAGTGTCCCACAGTGCCAGATTCCCAGAGTGGGAATGGCTCATCTGGGTTGGAATCACACAGTTTTATCAAAAACCTCTCCATCCTGGCTACACCTGTAAGGAAAAGGAGGATGGGGGAGGAGAATGAGATAAGAGGAGAGGTTTAGAAATCTAGACAGAAAAGAAAATGATTTCATCAGTTAGTTGGCAGGGGAAAGCCTGGAGAGACACCGCCCCCATTATTGGTTAGGTAGCCCAGGATTGAGGGGATATTCAGGAAAGAGTAAATAGGAAGTCCGAGATCCGAGGGTAGGGGAGCCCTAGGTCTGGGAAGAGGTACCACACACAGAGGTGGCAGAGAACGCTGGATCTGTGATTGGTGAAGTCAGATCATGGGGCCAGAGATTCCTGGAAAGGAGGAGAAGCAACTATTATGAGAGTCAAGGAGCCTCAGGATTGATGGGGGTGATATAGGGAGGCCCGGATTTGAAAAGGCATGGATGGGGGCGAGGGGGACCGGGATTCAGGAGTATGGGATGCCAAGGGGGGAACGAGTACTAAAAACCACAGATCTTGGTGGGGAGACAGGAGGATCTGAGGTTCGTACAAATTGGTTAGATGGGGGTACACACCGGGTGATGGGAAGTCAAACTGGGGGCAGGAATATTGGGGTGTTACGCACACAATTCCAGGTTTCGAATTGAAAAGTATTTTATAGGTCATCTAGAAACCACATTTTCCTGATAGCAAACTGAAGCCCAGAAAAGTTAAACAATTTGCCCAAGATCGCCAAATAGGTAAGGGTCAGAGGTGGGATTCGAACTCTGCTTCTCGGGCTACGTACTAGTCAGCGTTCGTTCCCTCCTAGTGCCGGGTCTCTCCGCCTCCCCCTCTACCCCACTCCTGCCCCACCCAGGATCACGCGGTACCTCAGAGAGAAGGGGAGGGGAAAGCTTCCTCCTTCTGCGCGGTTCTTCTTCGCCTGGACCCCTTCCCTCTAAGATCCAGGAACTCCTAATCTGGGGTGTAAGCTTCCAGTCGGGCTCAGATTACCGAAGCACTAGTTCTTGCCTAGCCACGGGCACCCCCTGGTGGCTGGAGGACTCTCCACACTGCCTTGCCTCAACCTGTCAACCTGTCTCAAGTGAGCGCTCTAGTCTACTCTGTGCGTGTGCGCGCCCGATCACGTCTCCACGAGAGCGCGCCCGTCCCATCCACTCCTTATCCTTAACCCTACGTGCGCGCGCCCTCGCCCTTGGCCCCAAACTGACCCCACTGGGAATACCTTGGGCATCAATTTCGGGAATGCCCAAGAGATCCCAATCAGCTTGTAGGAATGATTAGGTAGAATTTCTCTCTAGGACGTAACTGTGCGACCCAGGACAAGCCTCTATCAACCTCAGTATTTTCATCTAAGAAATGGGGCTAAAGATACCAGTAGCTTCAGCCCACGAGGATGAACGAGGATGAAATTCCAGCTTGCAGAGGAATAGCGTCCCCTCGGAACTGGCTTACTCCTGAAGGAGGGCGGCACCTGGGAGAAGTCCTGGGTAGCCTAATGGATATAGAGCTAGGCTTTGTGAGATCTCTCAGTGCCCCCAGGCAACGCAAAGACTAAAACACTGTTACCTACATTAGCAAAGGCATCTGGGAGTTCCCTACATGGATGATGAAATCACTGATCCAGACCTACCCCTTCCTCCCAAAAAAGTACCTCCCATATGAGTTTGTTGGAAAATTTCAAATGAGATAATCTCAGTAAACTTTTAGCTTCGAAAGCTTTAAAACACTCGGTAAATGTAAAGAGAGACAGTTTGGTGTAATAGAGAGAGCTGAAGTTGGAGCCAGAAAGACTTGGGTTTGCAATAATAATAATAATAATAACATAGTATAATAATGAATGACCTTGATCAACTCAGCCTCAGGTTCCTCATTTGTAAAATGAGGATGTTAAACTTAATGAATGGCTTTTCAGATCCCCTCCAACTTCAAATATAAGACTAATATTATTTTTCCTTATTATCATTGGTTTCATTCAATTAGTAACAAGTAAAATAAACAAAATTTAATCTTGTCTTCTGCTGAGTCAGGGAAAATCATGATTTCTCCTGAGTAGATAAGAGTTTGGAAAAGTTGCTTCGGTCAAACACACCCATACTCCAAAGCACAAAATCAGATTTTTTTAACCCAAACATTTGTGGTTCCTTTGACTTCCTCTTTTTAGGTAGCCAGGAAATACCCAAAATAATACTGATATTTACATAATCCTTTAGAGTTTGCCAAAGCACAATGAAATCATATAGCCCTAAGGACTCGGTTATGTTTTAAAATATTAAAAAGGGGGAAAGAAAAATCCACCTTAGGAAAGGCTCTTTTAAGGAAGCTTTAGTCCTAGGAGGCTTGGAGTTTTAGCTACCAGAGTGGTCCCAGTTCCCATTGGGCTATTTGGTAAAGTTGAAGAGATGAAAATTTGGACTACCCTCAGTCACAGGCTTAGAATTAAGAGGCCCTAGAATGGGCAGCTTGGTGGCTCAGTGAACCTACAGACTTGAAGGTCCTGGGCTCAAATATGCCCTCAGACACTCGCTAGATATGTGACCCTGGGCAAGTACTTAACCTCAATTGCCTGGCCTTTACTACTCATCTGCCTTGGGACCCATGGAAATGGTTATTTAAAAATCAAATAAGAGACCCTAGAGCTCATCTATACCCACCTCTACCTGAAAAAGTTTTGAATAGTCAGGACCATGGCCCAGGCCTAATTCATAAAATAAATCTTGGGTGCCCCATTTTAAGACCCATTCCAAAGAAGTATATAGCAAGATGGTCAGGTAGATAGAGTGCTAGGCCTGGAGAAGGACCTGGAGTTCAGATCCAGCCTCAGATACTTTCTAGCTGTGTGACCATGGGCAAGCCATTTAATCTCTGCCTGCCTCAGTTTCCTTATTTGTGAAATAGGGATAATAATAGTACCTATCTTCTAGGATTGTTGTGGGTATCAGATGAGATATTTGCAAAAGGTAAAGTGCTATATACATGCTATTATTATTATTATTATTATTATTATTATTATTATTATTATTTGAATTTGGATGGACCAGTACAAAGAAAGTAAAAACTTCTTTATTCCTTTAGGAGGTATATAGTTCTATAAATTCAATTTTGCCTGTGTATTTCCAGCATCTAGCACAATCCCTGGCACATAGTACCCATAAAGTCAGCCCCTTCCCCTCTCCCATTAGCCTAGGCCCTAAGGCTTGGTAAACTGAACTATTAATTCAGACCTATTGACTGACTAACTGACCTCTTTCCTTTGTCATGCTAGAGACTAACTGGGAAGCAGCAGAGAAACTTCAAGCTGAGACTGCTAGAGCTGGGAAAGGATCCATTTATTCATGCATTCATTCAATATGCATTTATTAAGAACCTGCTAGATGCCAAGCACCCTGCTAGTTACTATGGATGCAAAGACCAAAAGAAAAATTACTGAAATGGCTTTAGAAGCCTCCATTTCATTGGAGGGATACAGATACAGAAAAACAAACAAAAAACTTGTATTCAACATAAATACGGATCATTATTTCCCCTTACCAAACACCCCTTCTTTGGATCTTCCTTATTTCTGTCAAGGGCATCTCTCATTCTTTCAGTCACTCAGGCTCAGCTCAGTATTATCCTCTACTCTCTCTCTCTGTGTCTCTGTCTATCTCTGTGTGTCTCTCTGCTCTGTGTGTATATGTGTATGTCTGTGTCATCTATCTGTCTCTGTTTCTCTGTGTCTCTGTCTCTCTGACTCTGTTTCTCTCTCTGTCTCTCTCTATCTCTGTCTCTCTCTCTCTCTCTCTCTCTCTCTCTCTCTCTCTCTCTCTCTTTCTCTGTCTCTGTGTGTCTCTCACTCCTCATCTCCAATCAGACAGTATCATTTTAACCTTCACAGCATCTCCAACATCCATCCCCTTTTCTCTAGCCACAACCACTAAAACAATCCTTGTCCACATTACCTCTAGCCCAGACTATTCCCATAGTCTCCTAAATAGTCTTTCTGTCTCAATGGTCTCCTCACATGCTGATTGAGTAAATCTGATTTTCCTATAGAGTGCAACTCTGACCACATCACTCCCTTACTCAATAAACTCCAATGGCTCCCTATCCCCTTCAGGATCAAATATAAACAGTTTGGCCTTCAGAACTCTTCACAACATGGCAGCAACTTACCTTTCCAGCTTGATCACACCTTATTCCATTTATATACTGTCCAAGTCAGCTATAGTATTCTTAGTGTCACCTGCTCCCTTTTTCATCTCTTTGTCTTTGCATTGTCCTCCTCAATACCTGCTCCCCCTCCTCACCTCTCCTTAATTTCCTCCAAGATCAGGTTCAATTCAGCCCTCTACACAAAGCCATTTCCCAGCTGCCAGTGCATCCTCTCTGGCTAAAAGATGGGGGCAAGGCCCCTGTTTGCTTCCTCAAGGAAGGTGACTGGATATCCCGTCTCCTCTCAGCTCCTATTCTCCCTTTTGCCTGTACTTTGCTCTTTGGTAATGGGAAAGGCCTTGGAAGGCAAAAGGGCAGGTTCTTTGGGAGCCCCTGACACACCCAGGTGCCAGCCCTACCCATAGTTTCTTCCCTGCCAGGGTCAGTAATTGTGAGGTCACCTCCTCTGGATCAGGCCTTAAGGATGGGGAATGTGTTAGGAATGGAGCCTCCTGACATTTTCCCTTAGAGAAAAGAGAAATGTTACTAGAGGAAATTATTCTTCTTGAAACAGCTTTCTAGACACACCCTGCGGGCTCATGAAGAGAATGTCCATGAAGTCTGTTTTTGCACTCGTTCAGTTGTTTTGATCATGTCCTACTCTTTGTGATCCCATTTGGGTTTTTCTTGGCAGAGATACTAGAATGGTTGGCCATTTCCTTCTCTACCTCATTTTATAGATGAGGAAACTGAGGCAAACAAGGTGAAGGGACTTACCTAGGGTCTCAGAGCTAGTAAGTGACTGAGGCTGGATTTGAACTCTGGTCTCCCTGACTCCAGACCTGATGTTCTATCTACTGGACCACCTAGCTCCCCAGGCAGCCTGTAGGAGAGGCATTTAGATTCTGGATGGCACCAGTGCTAAAGGCCAAATGATAGGAACAGAGCATGTGTGGGAAACCCCAAGAGTCTATCCCTAAGTGGCCTCTGGTCCTTGCTTTCTATTAAGACCATAGGATTTAAGCTTAAATCTGCTAGTTCATCTCCTTCATTTGATGAGGAAGGTGAGACCCAGAAAAAGCATCCCTTTCCCATGTTTATGTCAGTAGTAAGTGGCATTGCTGGGATTCTGGTGAGGGCTGGGAAGTGTAATAATTAAAATTATGAGACTGATAGTAGCTTAATAACTTGATTAAATCCAAAGTAATAGGAGTAGTAAAGAGAGGGAAAGGTAGAAAAGAGGTAGAGAGATACTTAGTTCTAATCTATTGGCCACCATGCTGGACCTCCAACAAGGGTTCCTTCTGCTCTCCATGATCCAACCAGAAGACCCTTACTGCCTGCTGGATCTCCCCTTGGAAGCAAATTTCTCTCTCCATTGCAACATAATGGAGAGAGAAGTTTGCTTCCAAAAGAAGGAAGGTCCCACATTGTTCCTCCAGTGCTGCTCCTTGGCTCTTATTCCTCTCATTGGTCCTGGAACCATTGCTGGAGGACTCCATCTCCTCTTCTCTAGGAGGCTCTGTTCAGGACTGTCACTTTTCCACTGCTGATTCTGACTGCTGCTATCTCTGGCACCACATGGCTCCTCAATCAGGGAATTCCTTGGTGTTTAGCCATCACACCTGTGGTCTACCCTCATTGGAAAGGAGGGAGGAGGGAAAGGAGAAAAAAGAGAAAAAACTCGAACATTTATTAAGCACCTACTATGTGCTCAGTGCTTTACTTTTCATTCGGTCCTGGGAGGTAGGTGCTATTATGATCTCTATTTTACAGAAGGGTTAACAAAGGTACCCAGAGGTTAAAATGATTTGTCCATTATTATGGGCATATATAAATGATTAACCCAGAGGTTAAAAGGATAAAGGGCCATTGATGGGAAGTTTATCTCTGCTAAACACAGCAAAAGGACCTAGTGACAAATTTATGCTCTGATTTCATATCCCTATAGATAGGAACTACTATGCTTTCACAATTAAATGACTGTTCATTAGGGAAAAAAACAGGTCTTCCTGATTCCAGGCCCATTGCTCTATGCACTGTATCAAGCTTGCTGCCTCTATTGGGCCATTGGTGAAAGGTTGTTCAGGCAAGCAGACTTTTTCTCTAAATCCCTGTGTCCAATCCATTGTGGGAAAGGAATCTCTAATAACCCACTCAACTAGTGGTCATCTAGCCCCTGTTTAAAGACCTCCAGTAGAGGCAGCTAGGTAGTACAGGCAGATAGTGGGCCAGGTCCAAAGTCAGGAGCACCTGGGTTCAATTCTGACTTCAGACACTTCCTAGCTGTATGACCCTAGGCAAGTCACTTAACTCCTAGCCCTTTGCTCTTCTGTCTTAGACCTGATACTTGGGATTCTAAAGCAGAAGGTAAGAGTTTGTTTATTATAATAATAATAATAATAATAATAAAACAATAAAAATAAAGACCTCCAGTAAAGAGAAATTCACTACCTCCCAAAACAGCTTATTTCACTCCTGAATTGCTCTAGGCCCTAGAGTCTAGGGTTTCTTTTTTTTTTTTTTAAACTCGTACTATCTTAGTATCAAATCTAAGATAGAAGAGTGGCAAGGCTAGGCAATTGGGGTTATGTGACTTGCCCAGGGTCACACAACTAGGTAGTGAGGCAAGATTTGAAACAAGGTCCTTCTGACTCCAGATCTGGCACTCTATCCACCATGCTCCCTAGCTGCTCTAAGATATTTTTTTCTTTTTTTTCTTAATTGTCAAGCAAAATCCACTTCCATATTTGTCATTATTGTAAGAGCACACTCATATATAACCAAAACCCCCAAATAAAACCATAAATACACTATTGGGAAAGATGACTCCCACAGTTCTTTCTCTGGGGGGTCATGAGTGTTTTGTGTAAGAATAGAAAAATTTAGGTTTTTATGCTACTATGAAAGTTCTAAAGTAATATTGTGGTCGCCATTTAAAAAATATTATAGCTTAAGTCAAAATAACTTTTAGTAGCTTTATTTACAAAGAGGCAGAAAGAGTAAAAGTGGAAAGAGTAAAAGTGTGAGAAGAAGTTAGAGAAATGTCTATCCTATCACCCTAAATGTTGCTCTGGTGTCTGGGTCAGCTCAGCAGGGCACGGTACCCTTCAGCCAGAGGACCTGGTGGTGTCTTCAGCAAGGGTTCCACCAACTCAGCCTCCTCCAGGAAAGGAAGGCCTCTCAGGAACCAATCTCTCCAGAAGCCAGGAAAGGTAGGCCAACCACTCACCCAGCAAGCCAACGCAGGATTGGGGGAAAGAGTCTCCTCCTATAGTCCAACTCCCCAACACAGAGTCTCTGAAGCCATCCTCCAAAGAAGCAGTCCCAAGGAGAAGGTCCCCAGACAGGAAGTTCAGGGCTTTTTATAGTCCTTTTTTCACATCACTTCCTGTCCCTTCCTCCACTTTACAGGAACCAATTACAGACTTTCAATTTGCCTAGCACTGCCCAAGGAGGATGGCAGTAGCCTTTGGAGCTGTTATCCACTTTGCAAGAGACTTGCGAACTCTCTTACTTGGTGTCAGGTAGGGACACTTCAGTTTTTGATTGATTAATTTAAAAGTTGCTGATTGATAGACAAAGAAAGTTTGACTCATTCTTCACATTCAGTATTGTCCCAGATTATCACATTGCTGAGAGGAGCCAAGTTTTCACAGATAACTATCCATACTATTACTATGTACAATGTTCTCCCAGTTCTGCTTATTTTTCACTGCATCAGTTCCTGCAGATCTTTCCAGCTTTTTCTGAAATTATCCTGATCATCATTTCTTATAGTATAACAGTATTCCATCACCATCATGTACTACAATTTGTTCAGTCACTCCCCAGTTGATGGACATCCCCTCATTTCGTTGGGCATTCCAATTCTTTGCCACTACAAAAAGAGCTGCTATAAGTATTTTTGTACAACTAGATACTTCTCCCTTTTTAATTATCTCTTTGGGAAGGTATATATTTTTTGAAATTTTAGTGATGCCCTTTTTTTTTTTTTAAATAGGAGAGTCATTTCTGGATGGCAACCATTCTGGATGGCAATTTGGAACTATGATATGACTACCCCATTCTCAACTGACCCTTGCCATTTAGAGGCAACTAGGTAATGAAGAGTAATGAACCTGGAATCAAGGAGACTTGAGAGGGCAGTTGGGTAGCTCAGTGGATTGAGAGTTAGGCCTAGAAACAGGAGGTCCTAGGTTCAAATCCGGCCTCAGACACTTCCCAGCTGTGTGACCCTGGGCAAGTCACTTGACCCCCATTGCCCACCCTTACCACTCTTCCACCAAGGAGCCAATACACAGAAGTTAAGGGTTTAAAAATATATATATTAAAAAAAAGAAGAAGACTTGAATTCATGTCTGACCTCAGAGTGACCATGAACAAGTTACTTTAATATTGGTGTGCCTCAGTTTCCCCATCTATAAAATGGCGATCATAATAGCACCTACCTACCAGGGCTGTTGTCAAGATTGAATGAGATATTTGCAAAGTGGTTGGCCCATAGTGGATATTTAATAAAACTTAATTACAAAAAACAAACAAACAAACAAAAAAACTTAGTTACTTCTCTTCCCTCATAACAAAGAAAAAGTCAAGTAAAGCTTAACATGTAATATTCGACTATAGTTCTCCGCCTTTCTACCATAAAGAAAAAGTGTATTTTCTCATCTGTTCTCCAGGATTAAACTAGATTGTTGCAATTAATTGACTGTCTTTTCAGTTGAGTTTTTGCTTACATTATTGTAGTCATTGTATATATTGTTCTCTGGTTCAGTTTACTTTGCCCTGCATCAGTTTCTACAGATCTTTTCATATTTCTCTGAATTCTTCATTTGCTTCATTGAGTATGGCATGACTGTATTTCATTATATTTTTGTACTACACTTTCTTCAGCCATTTCCAGATGAATTAGCTTCCATGTTCTTTCTAGGTTTCAGCTCCCATAAAGAATGCTGCTATAATTATTAATATTATTATTATTATTTTTTGGTTTGTAAACCCTTAACTTCTGTGTATTAGCTCATAGGTGGAAGAGTGGTAAGGGTGGGCAATGGGGGTCAAGTGACTTACCCAGGGTCACACAGCTGGGAAGTGTCTGAGGCCGGATTTGAACCTAGGACCTCCCATCTCTAGGCCTGGCTCTCAATCCACTGAGCTACCCAGCTGCCCCCAATTATTAATATTATTAATATATATGAATCCTTCTTTCTGTCTTGGAATACATGCCCAGTTGTGGGATCTTTGGACCAGAAGGTAAGTATAGCATAATTTCTTTTTCTCATAAAATTCCAAACTGTTTTCAATAATGTTTGTATCAAAGACTCAACCAAGAACATAATAGTCGGGGGCAGCTGGGTTGCCTCAGTGGATTAAGAGCCAGGCCCAGAGATGGGAAGTCCTGGGTTCAAATCTAGCCTCAGACACTTCCCACCTGTGTGACCCTGGGCAAGTCACTTAACCCCCATTGCTTTAAAAAAAAAAAAAAGAACATAATAGTCTACCTTTCTTCCCATAGTATGTCCAATGCTATTTCCATCTTTACGAGTTTGCTGGTGTGAGGTGAAACCTCAATTGTTTTAATTTGCATTTATCTTGTGATGAATGATTTAGAACATTTTCCATATGGTTATTGATAGTTTCTCTTTCCCTGAAGGGAGAGATTTTTGAAAGGTGCCTCCAAGTTTGAACCTTCTTTCTCTAAAAAGGGAATTAGGATTCTGGGCCACAAATTAGCTTTCTCCTAATTATAGGCATTTGCTCTGTTGGAGACCAGGATAGGGCTCATATAATATGATATGAAGCTTAAGTGACTCAGTAGTTGACCTAGAGTCAGAAATTGTTGAGTGCAAATATGACCTTAGCTGCTTACTAGTTTTGTGACTTTGGGCAAGTTGCATAACCCCTGTGTGCCTCAGATTCCCTATTTGTAAAATGGGGATGATAATAATAGCCCTATCTCCTGGTGTTGGTGTAAGTCTGAAAGGAGATAATGTTTGTAAAGCACTTAGCACAGTACCTGGCATGTAGTAAGCGCTACACAAATACTAGCTATTATTATTATTAACCAAGAATAAAAGAATGCTTTTGGGAGTATGCCCCAGTGTGGCATGCAAGTCCAATCTCTTTAAGAGTAAATTCTGGTCTTTGAATAGATCCTTAATGGTTTTTTTTATAATAATCTTTTGTGCAAACAGCTAAATCTGCTTGGGAAGAAAAGAAACTTAAAGCAGAGCCAAAATACATAAAGGGAGCAGTCAAAAGAACTGACACTCAAAGAGCTTCAAACAGGGGGCCTTGTGGATGAAAGATGCAGAGAAGAACATAGAGAGAAACTGGACATCTCCAAGTCAGAAGGAAAGGGTTTGGAAGTATGGTGGGGAGGCAGGAGGTAGGGGAATGCTAAGGTTGGAGGCAAGTAGGGAAGGGTGGTAGGGACCAAAAGGAAACTTAGATAATCTTACCATGGAAAAACAGGCATAGTCATTGGACTATGGCTGGGGCACTTTAGAATTAGCATGTGAGCCTTTGACCTTGGCTTATGCTAATAGTGGAGAGCCTGAAGCAATGACTTTGAGCTTGAGATAATGAGCTAAGGATTGTGCTAGGAGCTCCAGATGCAATTTATTTCTATTGTTCTTTTCCCCAGTCCCTGATGGGTGCTTACTATTGGGGAAGGTTGTGTGAGTGAGGTTCGGTCAACAGGTTTTAAAGGGGAAAGGGATAATAATAGTTCTATTTGTATAAATCTTTTTTTTTTAACCCTTACTTTCTGTCTTAGAATCAATACTGTGTATTGGTTCTAAGGCAGAAGAGTGGTAAGGTCTGGGCAATGGGTGTTAAATGACTTGCCCAGGGTCACACAGCTAGAAAGCATCTGAGGTCAGATTTGAATCTAGGATCTCCCATCTCTAGGCTTGGCTCACAATCCACTGAGCCACCCAGCTGCCCCCACCATATTTGTATAATTTCTTAAGGTTTCCAAAACACTTTGGGTAGCTGGGTGGTACAGTGTTAGCCTTGGAGTCAGGAGGGTCTGATTTCAATTTTGATCAGACACTTACTAGCTGTGTGACCCTGGGCAAGTCACCTAACTCTGCTTCAGTATCCTCATCTATAAAATGAGCTAGAGAAGGAAATGGCAAAACACTTGTTATGAGTAAGATTAGATTAGCTGGTTATTAGGTATTGATTATATATTGTTTAGGAAGTACCTAGCAGGAAGGAGCTGGAGCTGGGAATTCCAGGTTGGAATGAAGGAGGAGGAAGTCTGTCTGTGCTCTGAGTGTGGACTCCATTAGTGGTGGGCAAAACTATTGCCAGCCTGGGAGACCTCAGAGCAAAGGACACCCTGCTTCCTGTTTTTCCCTGGGATCCTGTGTGGTGTGGCATTTAAGAAAAGGACAAGATCTACAGAGCCAAGAAAAGAGGTGTAGTTTGAGTTCTGGTGGACAGTGCTTCAAGCAAAACCCTTACTACTTGGTTCCTGAGACAACATTAGCTCCTGGCATCCAGAGATCATCAGTGGATAGCAGTGAGAATCCCAAAGCCACAAAAGTCCTAGCTGTACTCAAGCCTGGCAGGTTCCAGGTTTGAGGCAGAAACCCAGAGACTCCATTTATAGCTCCTTGGGCCCTGTTAGTTTAGATCACTTAGATAAGAGTAGAATAAGTCCTCCCATTGCCCTGTGGTTTTATCCCTTAGATTTTAAGTATAGAAATCCTTTCCCACCTTTTAGTCTAACATAATTAAAGCTGTTAAGTCCCTTTTACCTTGTTAGCCTGTTACTATACTCTGGTCTAGTGGAAGCTGGGTGACAGTTAAGATCAACTGCCATTCCTGTGGAGATCCAGTAAAACTCTGGTCTCTTCACCCTGGTCTAGTCTCTCATAAATCCTAGAGTGTGTTCCCACAAACCACTTAGTTTATTGTAATATCCCTGGTGACCCCATTACCTCACTTATATTTTCCTACACACTCCAATTTTGTACATAACTGTACATAACTGAAGAACAGCAACAAAGCACTTTATTTTTATTATTTCATTTTATCCTCAAAACCTGGGATGTAGATACTATAATTAATACCATTTTATAGATGAGGAAACTGAGGCTGAAAGAGTATGAATGACTTGCCCTCTGTTCATCCATCTAGTAAGTAAATCCAAGCCAGGATTTAAATTGGTCTTCCTGATCTATCCTGATTCTATTCATTATTCCATCTATCATTTATCAAATCTTGGGTATCCTCTAAGCCCATGTTGGCAAACCTATGGCACATGTGCCCAAGGGGGCTGTTCCCTTCTCCCTCTTCATGTGCCTAAGGATATTCCTCACTTCACCCACTCCTCTGCCTAGCAGCCCAATGGGAGCACTTCCTCTCTCCCCTGTCTGAGGTAAGGGGACAACTCATATATGGCATGAGGGTACAGTTTGAGCACTCAGTCTATAAAAGTTTTGCCATCATTGCTTTAGGCTAAAAGGAGACCTACAGCAAATCTCTCTGTGGTTTCTTTCTAGAGGGGCAATGACTGCAGTTAGCCAGGTTGTGATTTCCCAAAGGATTCCTCCAGCTCTCTGGCTGTACAGTGCCTGGAGCATTGTAGGTATTTAATAAATGTTTATTGGTTGATTGGTTTTGTCAAACCCACCATCTTCCTGAGTGTCTGACCCACTGGACTGGAGCCAAACTGAGCGAGAGAAAAACACTAGAAACTGAAGAAGAAGCAAAGAGCATTTTAATGTAGTCTTCTCAGCAGAACAAGCATACAAATGGGAACCCTTCTCCTAAGGAGAGAAACCCCTTAGATATAGAAATTAGCCAGCTTTTATTATTTGAAAGATGAGGAATAGGAAAAACAAATGAAAAACAAAGATGATTGCTTGAGGGACAGATGTAAAAGCTAATTCTGGACAGTAACTCCTTGCTGTGACTTTTAGGGTCCCAAGGAGAAAGGCTGATGACAGTTATGTAATCTGAAAATCTCAGGAGCTCCTCCTGGAGAGATAATGATCATCTTATCAGGAAAGGTTCCTAGAATTGTTCTCAGTCCAGGACCTGTTAGTGTGGTTAGGGCAGGGTTTAGCTGCTAAATTCCCATTTCTCAAGCTTAGCTTATAACTGCAAAGGATTATTGTTATATATCAGAAACCTCTAGAAAAATGGAGGCTTGAACAAATCCAACTAGTCATTTACAGTCAGTATTCCTTTCAGTTTCTCAGCCTTTAGTGTTTCCCAGGGAGCATCCATTCCAGCCTGCTTACACCGGAAAACATTTTTTACCCCTGTCTTCCTACATATGTTGTCCATAGAAGATATGTGTATCTGCATGAGTTGTCTAAAAACAACTCAGAGGGAGGCATTGATGGATATCTCTGGAATCTTGTCCACCCCTCTCCAAGGAAGTTTTTGATTGCTACCTAAAAGGGAGCTGAAGAAGGGGCCATGAGACTGGCTGTTTGGTTCTCCTCTGGATTGCTGTTATTGTACAGTCATGTCCAACTCTTCCTGACCCCTTTTGGAGTTTTCTTGAAAAAGATACTAGAATGTTTTCTCATTTCCCTCTCCAGCTCACTTACAGATGAGGAAACTGAGGCAAACAGGGTCATACAGATAGTTAGTGTCTTGAGGCTAGATTTGAATCTAGCAAGTTAAATCTTCCTGATTTCTAGCCCAGTGCTCTATCCACTGCACTACTCTGAGACAGAGAGGTAAGAGATTAGAATTATATCTATCTGATGCCCTAAATAGAAGGAATGATTTTTTTTTCCTTTTAGATTCAAGTTGCTTTTTGGGACATTATCCCCTACAGGGGAAGGGATTACTCCAAGCTCATATTCTCAGGTTTGACTTTCCCTACCAAATGCTAGTTCTTCAAAGGACCATCACAAATACTGAATAATGACTAAATCCATTTACCCAAGTATACAGCAAATAGAAATCAATGAAATTTTACAGGATCATAATGTATCAGAAAATGAACAGAGTAAATGAGCCCTCCCACTGGGAGCAAGAAATCTCAGTTCAGTCCAGAGAGAGACCCCTATCTCACTCAAGGACAATTTCCCCTGAGTCTCCATGGAGGTATGCAGAAAATAGGGACATGTTGAGATACCAACTCCTCTAGGTGTCTGCCTTCCAAAGCTTTTTCTCTCCCTTTCCTCCAAAGTCAATCCTGAAAACATTCTAGAACCATGTGTATATTTCTTTCTTTCTTTTTTTAAAACCCTTACCTTCTGCCTTAGAATCAATATTGATTCTAAGGCAGAAGAGCAATAAGGTCTAGGCAATGGGGAAGTAAGTGACTTGCCCAGGGTTACCCGGCTGAGGTCTAATTTGAACCCAGGACCTCCTGTCTCCAAGACTGACTCTCTATCCACTAAACCACCTAGCTGCTTCCTTACATTCTTGTATTACTAGTTCACTGTCTAGGGCCTGTCACATCCTGCATTGTTGACAATAAGAAGTAATTTCATAGGATCATAGATCTAAAACTGGAAAGGACCTCAGAAGGGGAAGGAAAGGAAATAAGCATTTCTTACATACTGTATTGAGTGCTTTGCAAATATGATTTCATTTGTTCTTCACATTAGCCCTGGGAGTATGATTCCCCATTATATAGTTGAGGAAACAGGAGACAGAGATGAAATTATTTTCCCAGGGTCACTCAGCTGGCAAGTGTCTGAGGATGGATTTGAATTCAACTCTTCCTGACTCCAGGCTTTAGTGGTTGTTTTTGTCCTTTGTGCTCAAAGAGAACCAAAATAACATCATGCATCCACTAAGATGATCAGACCAATACACACTCTGAAGACTCTACCACAGGTTGGATACAGATAGTCTGTATGAACATTTAGGATGGAGATGTCTTTAAATCTGTGCATCTCCAAAAAGAAAATTAAAATTGTATTCTGTTCTCAATGGATAGGGAACCCGCTGGAGGGAGAGAATTTAGAACTAAAGTTTTTTTTAAATGAATATCAAAAATGAAAGGATGAATATTTTTAAATGTTTTTAATTTTTATTTTGCCCTAATTACATGTTTCATGTTCTTTCCCTCTCCCCCAATCCCCCTAACCCCCCTTAGCTGATGTGCAATTCCACTGGGTTTTACCTGTATCATTGATCAAGACCTAATTCCATATTATTGATAGTTGGACTAGAGTTATCATTTAGTGTCTACATCCACAATAGTATCCATATCAGACCATATGTCTAAGCAGTTGTTTTTCTTCTGTGTTTCTTCTCCCATAGTTCTTCCTCTGAATATGGCTAGTTTTCTTTGTCATAAATCCCTCAGCCTTGCTCTGTATCTTTTCTTTGCTGCTAGGAGAGAAGTCCATTATGTTAGATTGTACCACAGTGTATCAGTCTCTGTGTACAATGATTTCCTGGATCTGCTCCTTTCACTCTGCATCAATTCCTGGAGGTCATTCCAGTTCACATGGAATTCCTCCAGTTCATTATTCCTTTGAGCACAATAGTATTCCAAAACCAACAGATACCACAATTTGTTCGGCCATTCCCCAATCGAAGGACATTCTCTCATTTTCCAATTTTTTGCCACCACAAAGAGTGTGGCTATAAATTAAATAAATATTTTTAAAAGAATCAAATGACTAATATGAAAAAAATGTTTTACATGATTACACATGTAAAATCTGTATCAAACTGTTTACCTTCTCAGGAAGAGGGGAGGAGTAGGAGAGAGTAACCAAGAGAGGAGGAGGAAGAGAATCTGGAACTCAAAAAAAAATTTTTTTTTAAACCCTTACCTTCCATCTTGGAGTTAATACTGTGTATTGGCTCCAAGGTAGAAGAGTGGTAAGGGTAGGCAATGGGGGTCAAGTGACTTGCCCAGGGTCACACAGCTGGAAAGTGTCTGAGGCCAGATTTGAACCTAGGACCTCCCATCTCTAGACCTAACTCTCAATCCACTGAGCTAACCAGCTACCCCAGGAACTCACATTTTTAAAAAATTAATGCTAAAAAAAAGTTTTCGGGGGGCAGCTGGGTAGTTCAGTGGATAGTCAGGCCTAGAGATTGGTGGTCCTGGGTTCAAATCTGGCCTTAGACACTTCTTAGTTGTATGACCCTGAACAAGTCACTCACATTGGATTCAGGGAACAAGATTAAGTCAATCATTCCGTGCTCCCAGGTTATGTTAGGCTCTCCTCAGTTCTAGTCTGTCCCCCTCAACAGGGTCAGGCACCTTTGCCTTATGGGATCAGGTGTCCTATAGAAAACAGCAGGGTTTCCCTTAGGTGCTTGTAATTTTTTCCAACCCTGTGATGTCAGAGACAATGTGGCACCAGTTATCAAGGTTGTATGTGTATTAGGGTTGAAAGAGCTGAGCAAAACAATGCCCCTCACCAAGAGGCCAGGGCATTTGTCCATGTCACCATGGTTAAGTGCTCACGATTGCCCAACTCCATCATTCTTACTCAACAAACTCCAGTGGTTTCTGATTGCCTCCAAATCCAAACTGCTTGGCATTCAAAGCCCTTTATAACCTAGCCCCCTCCTACCTTTTTAGTCTTCTTACACCTTGTTCTCTGACATGCATTCTTTGATCCATTGACACTGGCTTCCTGGCTGTTCCATGAACAAGAAACTCCTTCTCTTAGCTCTGGGCATTTTCTTGGGCTATCCCCCATACCTGCAATACTCTCCTTCTTCTACTCCAACTGTTGACCTTCTGGATTCCTTTAAAAGTCTCATCTAAAAGTAGATAGAGCACCAAGACTGGAGACAGGAGTTCTTGGGTTCAAATTTGGCCCCAGATACTTTCTTGCTGTGTGACCCTGGGCAAGTCACTTAACCCCAGGCCTAGAATTTACCACTCTTTTGTCTGAAGTATTGATTCTAATTCAGAAGGTAAGGGTTAAAAAAAAAAAAGGCTTTATTAAAATGCCACTTTCTACAGAAAGCTGTCTTTAAGACCCCTTATTTCCAGTGTCTTTTCTCCATTAACCATTTCCTATTTATCCTATATATAACTTGTTTTGTATATACTTGTTTGCAAAGAATGGATTGTGAAACCAGCAGACTGTAGACTAATTGATTTTCTCTACCAAGTTGTTTGAGTTTCTTAGGGAAAAAACTCTTGTTCTGTTCTGTTTTGTTTGTTCCTAAAAATGCCATGTAATTGTTAGATGTATTTTCTTTTTTGTTAGATGTATTTTCAAAAGTGGTAAATGGTAATGAATTGTATGTTGCTCAGAAGTATAGACTTGTGGAGGGCAGCTGGGTAGCTCAGTGAATTGAGAGTTAGGCCTAGAGATGGGAGGTCCTAGGTTCAAATCTGGCCTCAGACAAGTCCCAGCTGTGTGACCCTGGGCAAGTCACTTGACCCCCATTGCCTTTAAAAAAAGAAGAAAAAGTATAGACTTGTGGAAAGATGCTTTGTTTTCATTTATTTTTTAAACAGGTTGAGGGGGCAGCTGGGTAGCTCAGTGGGTTGAGAACCAGGCCTAGAGATGGGAAGTCCTAGGTTCAAACTGGCCTCAGACACTTCCCAGCTGTGTGACCCTGGCAAGTCACTTGACCCCCATTGCCTACCCTTACCACTCTTCTGCCTTGGAGCCAATATTGGCTCCAAGATGGAAGGTAAGGGTTTAAAAAAAAAAAGAAAAAAAAGGGTTTAAAATTTAAAAAAAAACAGACTGAAATAAATATGAGAATATTTTTATGACATCAAGTCTCAAATAATTTTGTTCAGCTCAATAATTTATACCCTTTATCCATTATTTTTTTTTCTGCCAAAAAACACATTTCTTTCTCTACCACTTGTAATAAAAATATTTAGAGCAGCTCTAGTTGTAGTAGCCAAAAAAAACCTGGAAACTAAAAAATGTATATATTCTATGAATCTTTTTCATATATTATGCTTGCCTCATCTAGTAGTGCCTTTAGGGCAGGACAGGGCCCATGAGGTTTTTTCCTCTATTTTTTCTTTTCTTTTCATTTTCTCCAGTGTCTCCAACAGTGTTTACCACATCCTGAAATCAGAGTCTTTGACATATTAGAGTTCATCCAGTCAAACCTTCATCAAAAGGGCCATTAGCCTCTCTCTTTCACTCTTTCTCTCTCTCCGCCCCCTCACCCCTCTGCTTCTGTCTGTCTGTCTGTCTCTGTCTCTGTCTCTCTCACTGACAGGCAGAGAAGGAGCTTGCTTACTCCCAATATAGACCATTCTCCTGTTGGACAACTCTAATTGTAGGAAATGGCAGTTAGGTGGTATAGTGGATAGAATGCTGGGCCTGAATTCAGGAAGACTTATTTTCCTGAGTTCAAATCTGGCTTCAAACACTTACTAGCTGTGTGACTATGTTTACCTAAGTTTCCTTAGCTGTAAAATGAACTGCAGAAGAAAATGGCGAACCACCCCAGTATCTCTGCTGAGAAAAACCCAATGGAACACAATGGAAAAATAACTAAGACGTGAACCACATTTGTTAGAAAGTCTTTCTCATAAAGTTTTTTAAAGTTTTATTCCTTTAAAAAAATTTTTATATGAAGCCATCCAGCAGCTCCATGAAGATTCCTAGTAGATAGGACACTCAGAAAAGGGAACCAGGGACTGAGAGAAAATGGATTACCTGGATTGCTACATTAAAGAACACATTATCCCCAGGATTTAGAAGATAAACATTCAATAGAATCTTTCCTTTTACCTTTGATGTTGCCATTTTTCATAGGACTATCCCTAGAAAGTATCCTTGAAATTGAGGGAGCCTCAATTAATTACTCAAACTGAAATGGCCACCGTCATCCCCAAGGCACAGTGCCTGGGATACAGTAGGTATTTAATAAATGCTTATTGACTCCACTTGATTGGAGGCTACTTAGGGCTGGCCAGTTAAAACTTTGGGATCTCCTCATTCTGAAATGCCCTACCAGTTGGAAAAGAGACTGCTAGTGTTGGCCAAGAGGATGCTTTATGCATTTCCAACTGCCCAGGTTAGAAATCTCTCTTTCACCCAGGAGATCTGACCAACAGCAATGGCAATCTTTACTGGGGATGGGAGGGGTGGGGGTGGCACAGGAATCTCACATTAGCAAGTCTGTCTTTGAACTGGCAGAGCTTTCATTGGCCAATGGGACTCTGAAGGGTGGAAGGCTGGACTGGAGTTTCCAGAAGACAGCTTGTAATTTGATAACAAGAGACTTCAGCTCTCTGACCTGTCAGGAGAGTCCAACTGCAATAAGAGAAGATTCTAAGTTCTCAGAAACCACAAGGACTCATTTGACAACCTCATCATTCAAATAGGTCTGGTCATGTCAGCCCACTCTATATGGGGAGTGACATGTGGTAGGTCACAAATAACTAGGCCAACAAGTATAGAAATGACCATTAGCCACAGCATATTCTATCCAGAGAAAGTAATATGGAGAATAAAATCAATGTAAATTTTTTTTCTTTCAGTTTTCTTTGCTTCTTGGTATTAGTAAGTAAATATGGGATATGATTGGGGATGTTGACTTTAAATGATCACTCTATTGCAAATAGTAATGATATGGAAATAGGTTTTGAACAATGATACATGTATAACCCAGTGGAATTGTCATTGGCTCTGGGAGAGGGAAAGGAAAAGGGGAGGGAAAGAACATGAATCATGTAACCATGGAAAAATACTCTTAATTAATTAAAAATATTCTTAATTAATTATTATTCATAATTATATATAATATAATAATTTATATATTATCTAGCATATGATATATATACATTAATTATAATAATAAACAATTATTAAATGAGCTTTTTTTAAGGGAAGAAAATAAATTAATAAAAAAGATTCTTTATTTTCCTGTAAATATAAAAATGATGCCCCCAGCCTACTGGCAAATAGGAAGACTGGTACTCAGAGGGTACATCAGTATCAGGAAAGCAATACAGAATCCTATCCTCAGCCAACTAGTGGCCAATTAGTTCTTTGAAGACAGGGAATGTCAACTTTGAAAGTATGCCTCCAGTGGCAGATGTTTAACCAGCATAGTAGGTGCTACTAAAAACTGGTAAATCTATCCTTTCTGTCCTGTCTCCATTGTCACCAATCATTGACTGGGATGGGAGATTCATTCCTTGTCATATTGTGTGATTCTAGCTATCTGGAAGAATGGAGTCCACAAATTGGACTCTGCTCTGGACATCCCCAAGATGTTTCATTATTAGCTCTGGGTAAATGGGTGAAGGTTCCCAAAATACTTATCAAAAAGGCTTAATAATGTTTGAGTGAGGCCTGACAGATGGAGTCTACAGAGCAAGAATACTGGGGAAGATTAGAGAAAACATCACCTAACTTTTTGTCCTCATCTCATTTCTCATTCTCTCAACTCCCCTAATAGATCATCAGCAACTGGGTGGGGTACATCTTTGCATCTGGTACATGATAGCTCCAACACATCATTGAATGAACAAATGGATGGACAAACAGATGGATGAACAGATAGATAGATGGATGATGGGTCTTGATGGGGTTTAGTTATTTTAAGCCAGGTCTCCAGGTAAATTCAAGCCAGAGATAACTTGTACCTTCCTTGTTAGCCCTTCCTCCTCAGCTAAGCTACAGTCACTTATCTTGACTATGCATTACATTCAGACTGAAGACAGAACTTCACCCCCTCCCCCAGATTCTGGACAAATTTCTGCCCCTAGAGATGATGGATGAAAACAAGGGAGGTGGGTGAAGCATGAATAGAAGGCAGAATTTTTTCCCTCCATCTCCTCCTCCACATCAGTTGTCTAGCAGTGTTTCTTTTAGGTTCTCTAAACACTAGAGGTATTATGTAAGCTTGAGATTAGAGGTGACTTGGAGATAAACTCTGGGAAGACTCGGGAGAGGAGGGCTTTCTTAGGTGAATTATGAATAAAAGATCAGGCCAAGTGCTGATCCTGAGATAATTGTTGCCCCTCTAGGTCATTGATTGAATAGATCAGAGGCTAATTATACAAATCTACCCCTTAAGCATTTTGCCCACCTACTTCTGAATCCATTGAAGGTCCTGAATGTCTGCCAAGACTGAATTGTCTGAAGAATTGCCCATAGGTTCAGCCACATGTGTCTTGGCCAATTAGTGTTCCAAAAAATCTTCAAGACCAATTGAAAAGTATGACTATTGATAAGAAGCTCTTAAACTTTTCCCTCTCTGTGGAGTATCCTACAAGTCTTAGGACAAATAAAAAAAAACACAACTTCTGTCTTAGAATTGATACTAAGTATCATTTCTAAGGCAGAACCGTGGGAAGGGCTAGACAATTGGGGTTAAGTGACTTTCCCAAGGACACACAGCTAAGAAGTATCTGAGTTCGGATTTGAACCCAGGACCTCCCATCTTCAGACCTGACTGTCTATTAAGTCACTTAGCTACCCCATTAGTGTAGTTTTAAACTAGTAAAGCTTAGCTGCATCCAAACTTTTAGTATAGGGAGAAATTCTGACTCACCCTAGCAAAGCCAGAAGGTCAAGGTTCCAGGGTAACCTGAGTGGCTTTGGGAGACTTTTTACCCAAACTCCCATCCTTTGTGTGTCTCTCATTGCTCAGCAGCTGGAGACTGGCATTCCAGTTCCATTTAGCCACTTAATGTCAATTATATGCATCCTTAAGGATTCTCCCAGAAGCAGGCTTCCCAGTTTCTCCAAATGGAAAGACACCCTGAGCAATCCATCCTCAAATTGTTGTCAAAGACTTGTCCTGTGACCATCACAACAATGCTGGTGCTTGTATTGGTTTGCTAGAGGCTGGTAGAGGAGCAGGAATTCCACAACTCACTTAAAACCAATTCACACATGAGTCAAAAGACATCACCAGTGTAGATCCTCTTAGAGTATGAAGGGCACCATCCAACCATGTGCTAGCACAAATACAAACATAAGAACAGAGTCTCCGCACTCAAGATGCTTATGACTATTATTGTTGTCATCCATCCCTTATCCTTCGTTTTCTAAGAGGTATAATGATACCATGGAGTGATGATTTGAAGAATGAATTGAATTTAAGTGAGGCAGAGTTGCGCTAAGCCATCAGCCCCACTTTTTCTTTCAGAGTCATTGAGATCCAGTGGTGAGACAAAAATCAAGACAGACTGGCAATGACTGAGAAATGCAGTAGGTGAGCTTGACTTCTTTGATGTCTAACCAAGCTCTAAGCACTCCATAGCCCCGGTTTCAGTTGCCTTGGCAACAGTGAAAAAGGAAGCTGAAAATCTGGAGGGGATTGTGGGAGAGTGATGGGGGAAGGTACTCAACACAGGAGTATGATATAGAAGGCAGAGATGTCCCAAAGAAGCACAACCAAGGAAGAAATGGGATGTTCTAAGCTGGGCTCCCTCTTTCAATGCAGGCTTTGGAGTTCATGGCAATGTAAAGTTAGACCTTTGTAGAGATACTGCACCAAGTTAGGACAGGTAGGTATTGTAAGCTCATGTGTTAGAGAGGTAGCTGATGTGGCCACGTCGGGGTCCTCTACTGATCCATCTGCCCCCTATGTGGTCACTCGAAGGAGTAAAGGAAGGAGATTGAGTACTATTATGCTGGGAGACTTTATGGATCCCTGCCTTGTAGCTTCCTCTCACCTTGGACTAGGGTTTAATCTGTAAAAGCATTCACATAGGTATTTCACAAGTTTCTGTTTTTTAAAAATTCTTCTCATTTCCTATTCAGATTCTCATCTTTTTCCCAACTTCCCATGAGGTAAAAAGAAAACACATTTGTGCTACAGAAGAAAGTACATTTACTACACATAAACTTAGAGGTTAAAAAACAAAGTATTTTTTTAAACTCTTACCTTCTCTTTTAGAATCGATACTAAATATCAGTTCCAAGGCAGAAAAATTGCAAGGACCACAAAACTAGGCAGAGTGTGAGGCCAAATTTGAACCCAGGCCTTCCTGATTCCAGGCCAGGAACTATCCACTGTGCGACCTAGCTACCCCAAATTATTTCTTAAAAACAATAACAATAACCTCCCAAACAGCAGGCAATCCAGCAGTTCTAGGGGGATCTGAACTTCTAACTCAGTTCATAAATTCACTTTTTATTAAAAAATCCACTCTCCCATTAAACTGTGAATTCCTAGAAAGCAGGGACTGTTTTCTGGTTTTTTACTATATCTCCAGTACACTGTCTGGCACACAGTAGATACTTAATAAATGCTTGCTGGCTTGACTTGACTTCTGGAAGAAGAATTGAAGAAATCCCTCTCTCTTCTTCAAAATTTAGTCATAAAATGGAGAAAATTCAACCTCATCTCATAGAAAAATGGCAAACTAACTCTGATTCCTAAAAAGACAACTGTCAAGCAAGCATTTAAAAAAAATCACTACTTTCTGTCTTAGTAACTACTCTAAGATGGAAGGGCAAGGGCTAGGCAATTGGGGTTAAATGGTTTGCCAAGGGTCACACACCTAGGAAGTAACTGAAGCCAAATATGAACCCAGGACCTCCTGTCTTCGGGCCTGGCATTTTATCCACTGTCACCCAGATGCCCCAACTTAAGCATTTTTTAAGTGCTTACTATGTGTCAGGCATTGTACTAAGTGCTGGGACTACATTTATAAACAAAAAGAGAGTCCTGTCCTTTCTCTCGAGAAGCTTACATTCTAACAGAGGAGCTAACACATAAAACAGTGCTTCCCAAACTTTTTTGGCCTACTGCCCCCTTTCCCAAAAAAATATTACTTAGTCCCCTGGAAATTAATTTTTTTTAATTTTAATAGCAATTAATAGGAAAAATAAATGCACCTGTGGTCATCACCACTTCTCTGGATCACTGCAGCACCCACCAGGGGGCGGTGGCGCCCACTTTGGGAATCACTGATATAAGAGGAAGCTGAGAAGTGAGTAGAGGAAGACACAAGGGCAGGGGCACGATGGAAAAATTAAGAGGATTGCAGCCTGGTGGGAATCTGACCTGGATTCCCTTCTTAAATGGAAATTCTGTTTCTTGGACATGATTTTCCATAGTCTATAGGCATCTTCCTCTGAGGAAAAGGAAGTCCTCTTCCAGGCTTCTTATGACAAGTGCCTCATCTAGTGACCATGACACTGGCCTCACTAGAAATTTCTAGACTACCAGCTCTGTGGGTACCTGGAGTGGGATTAGGGAAGGGGTTGGAGGGAAGAAGAGGATGGAGGGGAGAAGGAGGGAGGGGGAGAGGGAAAGGGAGAAGTTGGATCTGAATTTGAGTTGATTCCAGGCAAAGAGCTATATTTACTTTACCACTTAATTGACTAATATATTGATATGCTCTACTCAAGAACAATGAGGGGCAGCCACATGGCTCAGTAGGTTGAGATCCCGAGAGAGAAAGGGAGGGAGGGAGAGAGGGATGAAGAGGGAGACAGGCAGCAGGGAAAGGGATTGGGAGAGAGGGAGAGAGTGAGATGGAGAGGGAGAGGAAGAGAGAGAGACATGGAGGAAGAGGGAGAGGAGAGGGAGAGGGAGAAGGGGAGGGAGAAGGGGAGGGAGAGAGAGAGGGAGAGATAGAGAGGAAAAGGGAAAGGGAGAAGGGGAGGGAGAGGGAGAAGAGGGAGAGGAAGAGAGAGAGGGGAAGGGAGAGGGAGAGGGAGAGGAAGAGGAAGAGGGAGAGAGAGAGGAAGAGAGAGGGAAAGGGGGAAAGAGAGAGAGAAAGGAAAAAGACTCTCTACCCTGTCTACAGGATGCTATCACTATTTTGAATCTATTTTTACTGGGAAATAAAAGTAGTATTATGGAAGCTACACTGGCTTTCTTTCTCTGGAATGCCACCCTGGCATGTCATAAAAAATTTTTTCTATTTTTTAAATGTCCTGTCAAGTGAAACAATTACCTTTTTGATAATTTGTTGCTCTCAAAGTAAACCCTCCCAACCTCCTGCATTTCTGATAGGAAATATTATTTGAGTGGAAAGTCCAGGGGCATGTGAATAAGACATGTCTGCTTTCAGCTGGTGCTATTGGTCTTATTGAAAAGAACTAGATCAATGGGACAATGGAGTATTGTTGTATATCTAGGAAATATATTCCTGTGTAAAAGCACGAATGAGCGAAACTTATGTACCAAGAACTATGTTAGGGACACAAATACAGAAGCAAAGACAGTCCTTGCTCTTAAGAAACTTACATTCTAATAGGAGAGACAGTGTACAAAGGAAAAGAGAAAGAAACTTTGGACCAGAAAATTACAGGAATGATGAATGGAGTCAAAGGAAGAAAAGGAACAAACATTTGCTAGGCACTGTGTTAAGTACTTTACAAATATTATCTCATTTGATCCTTACAGCTACCTTGGAAGGTAGATGCTATTATGACCCTTATTTTATAGTTGAGGAAACTGAGACACACAAAGGTTAAGTGATTTGCCTAGATTCACACATCTAGGAAGTGTTTGGGTTGGATTTGAATTTGAGCCTTCCTGACTCCAGGCAAAGAACTCTATTCACTTTACCACCTAGTAGACTAATTTATTGATATGCCCTACTTAAGAACAATGGGTTAATAGACTGAGAGCCAGGCCTAGAGAGGGAAAGCCCTAGGTTCAAATCCAGCTTCAGATATTTCCTAGCTGTGTGACCCTGGGCAAATCACTTAATCCCCACTGCCCAACTCTTATAGCTCTTCTGCCTTGGAACCAATACACAGTTCTAAGATTCTAAGACAGAAGGTAAGAGTTTAAAAAACAAAACAAAACAAAAAATATGGGCAGTTTGGTTGGGCAGTAGATAAGAGTACCAGGCCTAAAATTAGGAAGATTCATCTTCTTAGGTTCAAATGTAGTCTCAGACACTAGCCCAGTGGCCCTGGGTAAGTGACTTAAACCTGTTTGCCTCAGTTTCCTCATCTGTAAAATGAACTTGAGAAGGAAATGGAAAATCAATCTAATATCTTTGCCAAGAAAACCCTAAATGGGCTCATGAAGAGTCAGACACACCTGAAATGACTGGAAAACAATAACAACACTCAAGAACAATAGCAGATCAGCTACATGTATTACTGACTATCCAATAAGAGGAGGAATTGGAATGATGCAAGCAAGTACAAAGCTGGGACAGAGGAAAGATATAGAAAAAGATGGGAAACTTCTGCCTTGGAATCAATACCTAACATCTATTCTAAGACAGAAAGTAAGGGTTTTTAAAAAGAAAGAAAAAAGAAAACAGAGGAAATGTCATGGGAAAATTGCTATTTTGGTTCTAAAAAAATGAGAATGTCTCTGATGAAAATGATGGGAAACTTGGCAAGAATGGAGCACCAAGTCTGAGGATTTGAAATAGAGAAGAAGAAAGTTTTGCACAGTCTGTTTTGTGCCCAAGGTTTTAAGAGAGAGAATTTCAAAGAATTCAGGGGGAAAAAAAGCAAAGGTAGAATCCATTCTATATGGAAATTAAGAGGCTTGGAAATTCTAAAGACTGAATTCTGACATCTATAGGAAAGATTCCAATGACAAAGCAAAGGAGTAATCCGAAGAGATCAAAGTGTCTGCACAGTCAGCTCATCAAAACAACTCAAGTTTAAAAAGAATGTATTTAAAGATCGAGAAGTAAGAAAGAGTAAGCCTAAAAGTACAACATGACTTTGTAAGAATGTCAGAAGTGTTAAAGAATCAGTCAAAGGAATAGCTAGGTGGATAGACAGCCAGGCCTAGCAATGAGAGGTCCTGGGTTCAAATCTTACCTCAGATGTCTCCTAGCAGTATGGTCCTGGACAAGTCACTTAACTTCAGTTGTTAATCCCCTATCATTCTTCTGCCTTGGAATCTATATTTAGTATCAATTAAAAGAAGATAAGGGTTTAAAAATAAAGAATCAGGGGGCAGCTGGGTAGCTCAGTGGATTGAGAGCCAGGCCTAGAGACCAGAGGTCCTGGGTTCAAATCCTGCCTCAGACACTTCCCAGCTGTGTGACCCTGGGCAAGTCACTTGACCCCCATTGCCTACCCTAACCATTCCTCTACCAAGGAGCCAATACACAGAAGTTAAGGGTTTAAAAAAAAAAAAAAAAGAATCAGTTGAATTGAGATGAATACTAAGGATGGCATAAAAGGCTTTTTGAAAAAATTAATTTACATTACAGGCCAGAGGAAAATCAAAGAAAGAAGAAGATCTTCTATGGAATAAATGGAATGACAATCATGGACAATGGGAAGAAGGCAGAACTACTCAAATCCTGTTTTGCACCCGTGTCCTCTGTCAAGGAGAAAGAACTTGAGACTAAGAAAAGCAGAAGAAAAAAAAAAGTTAACAGGGAATTGAAACCTGAGATAAATGAGGTCAGTAAGAGTATCTGGCTGTCCTCAATGCTTTTAAAGTTAGTAGACCTGAATGAACTACACCATAGTATAGTAAAAGACTTTTAAGATATTGATTTCTGAGCCTTGGTCAGAGATTTCTGAAAAACCTTGGAGAATGAGGCAAGTGTCAAGAGACTGAATATGGGCAAATTTTCAAAAAGAGCCAAAAATGAGTCTTCTCTGGTAGGAACTTGACTTTGATTCCAGGTAAAATTTTAGAATGTCTTGTAACAAATCCACTGCTGCAAGGGAACTCTCTCATCAAAAGGCCTCAAGATTTAGTCCTAGGAAAGCCTGGTCTCTAAAAATAGTGGTTAGGCTTTTTTTTCCCTTTCTCATTGTATCTGGCTCTTTATACCTTCCTCTCTCACACCAGATCTTCAAGACAAAATCAATCAAAGTGTGACTCAAGCCTAGAGTCTTCCTCTGGAAAAGGAATCAATTTCCTTTCTACAAAAAGGTATTCATTGTACAAAGTAGATAGGTAAGACATTTATATTTCCTTCACCACAAAAGAAAACACAAAAGATGCATAAAAGGTATTATACTTTCCTAGGAGGTGGATGTGTAGACAACAAACACTTTGTAGTACTGCTGAATAACCTTTCTATTTTCCTCTCAACCCAGCACTGTCCAAACAGCTCCTTTAAAGTCCATGTCTTCTGATAAGCGAAAGCATGACTTTGTGTTATTTTCTAGGAGATAGTTATTTTCTCCTCAAAGAAACATTGTAAGGACCACTTCTGTTACTAGTCACATGAATCTCTTACTGCTTCCAGACTTGTTGAATCTCTAAGAAAGCTGGTAAGCCTGGAAATATCTCTCTCAGGATTACTGCATGGAAGCAGCTAGGTAGGTAGCAGGGTAAATAGAGTCAAGCTTGGAGTCAGGAGGACCCGGGTTCAAATCTGTACACAGATACAACCTAGCTGTGTGACCCTGGGAAAGTCATTTAACCTCATTTGCCTAGCCCTTACTGCTCTTCTATCTTAGAATTGATAATAAATTCGAGGGTAAGGGAAGAAAGAAAGAAAGAAAGAAAGAAAGAAAGAAAGAAAGAAAGAAAAGAAAGAAAGAAAAGAAAGAAAGAAAAGAAAAGAAAGATCACTAACTGGTCATCTTCCTCAAGGCTCTCATGGGTCCCTCTCCCCCAACCTTCTGAGCCGAGAACCTTGCCTCATACTTCACTGAAAAAAAAAGAAAAATGAGACCATTAGCTCTTCTCCCCTCCTCTTCATCTCACATCACTCAGTCGCTTTTGCCCACTATATCCTCTTTCACCCATCTCACATGAAGAGGTGATCTTAGTCTCCCCAAGGCTAACACCACCTGTCTTCTCTAGCCGACTGCCCCCTCTATCCTCACTCCCTTCTCACTAATCTTTAGTCTCACCTAGTTTACAGGCTACTTCCCTGCTGTCTCCAAATGTAGTCATGTCAAACTCCAACTTGGTCCTTCTATCCCAGATAGCTATGGTCCTATATGTCTTCCTCCTTTCTTGATTAAATAGCTTGAGAAACCTACTTATGGTCAGTATTTCCACTTCCTTCCTTCTCATCTTTAAGCTCGCTACAATCTGGATTCTTATTTCAATATTCAACTGAAACTACTTTCTCCAAAGTTACCAACAATCTCTTTTCTTTTTTTTTTTTTTTGAAACCTCTACCTTCCATCTTAGAACCAACAGTATGTATTGGTTCCAAGGCAGAAGAGTGTAAGGGCTAGGCAATGGGGGTTTAAGTGACTTGTGCTGGATCACACAGTATCTGAGGTCAAATTTTGAACCCAGGACCTGACATCTCTAGTCCTGGCTATCAATCCACTGAGTCACCTAGCTGTCCCCTTGATGAACTCTTAAATGCCAAATCTAATGACTTTTTTTTTTCAGTCTTTATCCTTCTTGACTTTCTGGAGCTATTGACCCTATCAAGTACTCTCTTCTCCTTGATACTTTCTCTAACCAAATTCTCTCTTCTCCAACTACTTATTAGACATTTCTAAGTGAATGTCTCATTAACATCTTGATTTCAACAAGTTGAAAACTGAACTCTTTATCTCTTTCCCCAAAATCCTCTTTCTAACTTCTCTATTACTGTCCAGGGTACCATCATCCTTCTAGTTAATCAGGCTGGAAATGAAGGTGTCATCCACAATTCCTCATTCTCCCATCACCAGGTCTCTCCCTATACAATTTATTTTTGGATATTGTCAAGTACTCTTATTTCTACATTCCAAATATCACTCCTATAGATAACATCCCTCCTCTACTTGGCCTTCTCTCCTCTAATACTGCTCCCACCCTTATTGCCACTTCTTATCACCTTACACCTGGACTATTATAGCAGCCTATAGGTGAGTCTCCCTGCCTCAAGTATTTGATCACTTCAGGCTATTCTCTATTGAGCTGTTAAAGTGATCTTCCTTAAAGTGCTGGTCTGACCTTGGCATCTTCCCCTATTCAAAAAATCCCAGCAGTTTCCTGTTAACTCTATCATCAAACTAAAATCTTCTCAAATTGTTCTTTTTATAAAAACCCTTCCCTTCTATCTTAGAATCAATCCTGTGTATTGGTTCCAAGGCAGAAGAAGGGTAAGAGCTAGGCAATAGGGGTTAAGTGACTTGTCCAGGGTCACCCAGCTTGTGTCTGAGACTAGATTTGAAAATACGCCCTCCCATCTTCAGGCCTGGCTCACTGTCCACTGTGCTCTGACAAATTAGATTTAGGGGAGGGGTGTGGACAATTAAATTCCATCTCCTAAATAGAGTTCTAGCCAAATGGCTTCAGACTTTACCTGTAGGTCTCTTCCATCACACACCCCCCACACCCATAACTGAAGAAATTTGAGCAAGAGTTTGGGACAACTGTGGCTTGGGCAAGCACTTCTGATAGTTTGTAAAGACACTCTGGGAATGGTGGAGGCATTACAGAGCCCTCCATCCTTCTAGGTAGGCAAAAGACAATGATACTATCTCTAGGAGTGGGAGGTAGATAATAAAGCCATTGGGATAGATAAGAAAGCCGTTAATGGAAAAGTCAGTCACTAGAGCAACAAGATAGAGGACTAGACATTCTTTCTGATCCCCAGGACATCTCAAAAGTCTCCAAAACAGAAATTAAATTTCAAACATAGGGCAATTTCTGCTGTCTCCATGGTCTAAGACACCCAGAATCCACAAGAAGATAAAAGCCAAAATGCAAAGTAGCAACTAATTTGATAAATATAGTGCAGATAGAAAAAGTACTTGGCCTGGAGTCAAGAAGATGTGTCTTGGAGGCAGCTGGGTGGCTCAGTGAATTGACAGCCAGGCCTAGAGACAGGAGGTCTTGGGTTTAAAATCTGGCCTCAGACACTTCCTAGCAGTGTGGCCCTGAGCAAATCACTTGACCCCCATTGCCTTGCCCTTACCTCGTTTCTGCCTTGGAACCAACACACAGTATTGATTCTAAGCTGGAAGATAAGGGTTTAGGGGAAAAAAACAACAGATGAGTTTTCTTAAGTTCAAATCTTGGCCTCAGACACGTAATACCTAAAAAAAGGGTTTGGGGAGTCAGGTCTTTAAAAAAAAAATCTCTATTCTATGAAGTAATCATCCATTCCATATATGGTGAAACTACTGATGACAAAAGTCACTCCATATCTTCAAAGTCAACTGAGATTTCATAATGTCTGGACACATTTGAGAACTCTGGCAACATTCATAAAACTCACCTTGGCAAGGATGTTTTTGTAAGGCACTTGAAGAGATTTTTCTTGTTATTCTACTCACAATATGATTATTGATTGTTAATTATCATATACAATCAATTAAGAACTGAGATTTTTTTTACTTACTATTAAATCTATAGGTACAATTTATCATTACAATTTTAGGCATCTAATAGGATTATATGCAGAGGATATACAGTTATACAGAGGCATAAAACAGTGAATAGAAACCGAAGTTCCTTAAGTAGATTATCTTTTACATTATATAACTCCTAACATTTATATCCAAGTTGTTTATTAACAAGAAGTTTATAGAACTCCTAAGTTGATATAGCTACCTAAATAAGAGTGACCATAGGACTATATTTTGAGGGTGCCTTGCTTTCTTATAATCTGAAACAAGTGAAACTATCATTATATGACTGGTGAATGTGTATTTGCTTAGTCATTTTATCACAGATAACAATTCTGTGTGATGAAAAATCAATCATTGGCTGTGCCACCAAAAGTGTCCTCATCTGTTTTGTGACCCTGATGTCTCTGATGCTTCTCCTGCTCATCATAGCCACTTTATTTCAGGAGAAGAATCTGGGACTGCATTTGATGTGTTATTTTCTGTGCTATGTCTCTGATGTTCCTAATGATGTTTTGGTTCATAAATTCATTGTCAACATCTTGCATTACTGTGAGCTGCTTTGGCTTTGACTTCCTTGTTCCTGAAGAAGGCTCCAAAACTCTGGAGAAATAGGTCAGGACCACCTCAGTTGGCAGACTTCCTTTCCTTTAGAATAATTCAGGAAACTCCTTTCCAGAAAGGATTTGAAAGGGACCAAGGAATAGTATTGTTGGGAGATGCACTGCTTTTTTTTTAATTGAATAACTACAGAGTTGAATTGATTGACATGGGGTTTGAGATAGGGTAGGGAGGAGAATGTAACTTGTTCTTCAGGTCCAGAGGACTGTACAGGAATGGGGGAATTTGAGGTCATGGAGAGGACAAAGAATAGATTTAGAAAGAATAAAACATAGGAAAGATAAAAGATTACAGTCAGAGATAAAGGAATTTTGGAGTTCTTAAATATGGAAGTGGAATAATTGTGGGTGATAACTGAATTAAAGGTATGGATAATTCTGTGTGTAGTTCAGGAGGATGGAAGGAAGAAGCATTTATTAAGTGCCTGCTATGTGTCAGGCACTGTGTTCAGCCCTTTTCTTTTTTCTTTTTCTTTCTTTTTTTTTTTAATTTTAATTTTGAATATTTTCCCATAGTTACATATTTCATGTTCTTTCCCTTTCCCCCAAGCCCCTCTAACCTCCCTTAGCCGAAGCACAATTCCACTGGGTTTTACCTGTATCATTGATCAAGACCTAATTCCATATTATTGATAGTTGGACTAGAGTTATCATTTAGTGCAGGGGTCGGCAAGGTATGACTCTCGAGCCATATCTGCCTCTTTTGAGGGCCAGATATGGCTCTTTCTGCAGGAGCCATAAAGTCAATTTTTTTTCAGGCCCTGTTACAGGAGTATGCACTGTGAGCACTGTATGGCTCTCACGAAATTACATTTTAAAAAAATGTGGCGTTTATGGCTCTCATGGCCAAAAAGGTTGCCGACCCCTGGTTTAGTGTCTACATCCCCAATAATATCCCCATCAGCCCATGTGTTCAAGTAGTTGTTTTTCTTCTGTTTCTCCTCCCATAGTTCTTCCTCTGAATGTGGCTAGTTTTCTTTCTCATTAAGTCCCTCAGCCTTGCTCTGGATTCTTGCATTGCTGCTAGTAGAGAAGTCCATTATGTTCGATTGTATCATAGTTTATCAGTCTCTGTGTACAATGTTCTTTTGGCTCTGCTCCTTTCACTCTGCATCAATTCCTGGAGGTCATTCCAGTTCACATGGAATTCCTCCAGTTCTCTATTCCTTTGAGCACAATAGTATTCCATCACCAACAGATTCTACAATTTGTTCAGCCCTTCCCCAGTCAAAGAAAGTAGATAGAGTGTCAGGAGGAGGACTCCTCTTCCTGAATTCAAATATGACCTCTGACACTTACTAGCTGTAGTACCCTGGGCAAGTCACTTCACCCTGTTTGCCTCAGTTTCCTCATCTATCAGATGAGCTGGAGAAGGAAATGGCAAACCAATCCAATATCTTTGCCAAGAAAATCCCCAAATGGAGTCATGAAGATTAGGACACGAGTGGAATGACTGAACTGCAACAAAAACAGATGCAGACAGAAGGTGAGTGACTTGATCAGGGCCACACAATTAGTAAATGTCTGAGGTTAGATTTGAACTCAGACATTCCTGATACCAAGTCTGTTGCCCTATCTACTGTCCAACCCAGTTATTTCTGTCTGCAGGGAGAAGTAGTCAGGAAATGGTCAATTACATTCAAAAGAAGAAGAGGACAGTGAGAAAAATGAACTTTCAGAGACAAAGGGTGGAAATAACTAGGGATATATTACCTGGAGATGAAGAGACTTAAGACTGACAAGATAGTTATCTTTGATATTTGAAGAATGATCTTGTAAAACAGGGATTAAAATTTTTCAGCTTAGCCCTGGAGGGCAAATTTGGGAGTAATGAGTGGAAATTTCTAGAGAGCAGATTTCGACTAGATAAAAGAAAAATCTTCTAATGAGTAAAGTCATTCAATAGGGGCAGTTATGTGATTCAGTGGAGAGAGAACCAGACCTGGAGAGGGGAAGTCCTGTGTTCAAGTTTGACCTTAGACACTTCCTAGCTATGTGACCCTGGGTAATCCACTTAACCCCAATTGCCTTGCCACTTTTCTGCCTTGATTTCAAGTACTGATTCCAAGACAGAAGCAAGAGTTTAAAATAAAAAAGTCAAATGGGCGGTTTGTGTGATTGTGTGTTTGTGTATAAGAGTGTAGGTAGTAAGGTTTCCATCATCAAAAGGCTTTTGAGGAGATGGCTTAGTACAGGGATGACTAAGGTTTCCATTTTGCAAATGAGGAAACCAAGGCATGTGTGTGTATGTGTGTGTGTGTAGGCATGATGTCATGACCTGTCAAATCCAGGAAGAACTGAGTTCAAATGTTGTCTCTAATAAATATTGCCTGGGACAGTGGACAAGTCACCTGTCTGACAAGTCAATTCCAGTCAACTCTCTGAGATTGTAAAGTTGCTGAGAGAATATGCTGGAATGGTAAAGAAGTTTCCTTCCTGGGGAATTCTGTAGACCAATAATATCACAGCTCCATTTATTATGTCTATCTCCATCTTTGTCTTTCCTCATCTGTAAACAACATATTAAAGTACAGGGGGAAAAAGCATCCTCTCTAAAATCAGGAGCCCTGGATTCAAATAACTATCTGGGTGACACTTTATTTCCATACTGATCATATGCCAGATCCTGTGGTTTCTACCTTAGTAACATCTCTTTTGCACATCCTGCTTTCCTCACACCCTCCTCTGCCTACATGCCTACCCTCTCCAAAGCCCTAATCACCTCAGCTTTGGAGTATTGCAATAGCTTTCTGGGTGTTCTCCCCATTTCAAGTCCCTCCCTGTTCCAGTCTATTTACCACCACTAGCAGGCAGATGGGTGGTACAATGGAAATAGTACTGAGCAAGACCCCATTTCAAATTTGGCCTCAGATAGTTCTTCATTGTATGACTCTGGACAAGTTACTTAACCTTGGTTTCCTTATCAGTAAAATGGGGGTAATAATAATGCATACTCTCAGGGTGGTTGTAATGTTCAAATTATATATAAATGATTTGAATCTAGGACCTTCCTGTCTCTAGGTCTGGCTCTCAATCTACTAAGCCATGTAGCTTCCTCTGTCATTGAGATAATATTTTTAAAAATGTGTAGCAGGGGATGTGGCACATAGTAGGTGCTTAATAAATGCTTAGACCCTTTTTTCTACTCAGAGGTCAAAGTGATTCTCCTAAAATACAAAGTACGAGTCTGACTTTGTCACTCACTTAGGAATAGTAGATGTCAATTATACATATACATTTTGTTCACATAAAACTCTTTTCAAATCTTAAAGTTTTAATTATTTATCATTCTGTTAGACTTATTTAGGTCTGAAAGAGGTATATTGAGTTCTTTTAGCTTGCTCAGAGTCACACTGCTAAGAGGTCTCTGAGACTGGATTTGAACTCAAGTCTTCCTGATTTCAGATCCAGCACTCCATCCACTAGTTGCCTCTCTGCCTTATTAATCCTCCATATATCTTATTTGTACACATAGTTGTTTACATTATAGCTCCTTGAGAGCAAGAACTATCTTTTTCCTTTCTTTCTATCTCCAGCACTTTGCACAGTGTCTGGCATGTGGTAGTTAATTAATAAATGCTAATTGACTAACTGACCTCCCTGAGCATGTTTCTTCATCTGTAAAATGAGGTTAGAACTACATGCCCCTTGAGGTTCTTTAAAACTTGCTTTTAAAAATATTTCAGTAACTGTATCTCTCTTTTTTAAAAAAGAAAGTATACTTTAATTTTCACTTAGATTTCATCAGTTCTCTCTGAAAGTAGATAGCATTTTTCATCATGGGTCCTTTGAAATTGTTTCAGATCATTGTATTGATCAGACTAGCTAAGTCTTTCACAGTTGATCATTCTTACAATATTGCTGTTACTGTGCATAATGAACTCTTGGTTCTGCCCACTTCACTCTGCATGAGTTCATAGAGGTCTTATCAGGTTTTTCTGAAAACATCTTCCTTGTCTTATAGCGCAACAATATTCCACCATAATCATATATACTTGTTTGGTCATTACCCAATTGATGGGCATCTCTTCAATTTCTAATTCTTTGTCATCAAAAAGAGCCACTAGAAATAGTTTTGTACAAACAAGCCCCTTTCCTTTTTCTTTGATCTCTATGGAATACAGGCTAGTAGGGTCATAGCTGGGTCAAATGTTAGGCACAGTTTTATAGTCCCTTAAGCATAGTTCCAAATTGTTCTCCAGAATAGTTGGAGCATACTCGTTCACAACTCCACCAACAGTGCATTAGTGTTTCAAATTTTCCACATTCCCTCTATTGATAACTATATTCCGATATAATTGTTTTCCTTGATAATCCTATGTATTTTATTTTTCTGTTTTAAAAAAAGAGGTCCATAGGATTCACTAGAATGTCAAAAAAAAAGTTAAAAGCTCCTGCCTTAAACCTATTACTCCAAGAACGTGATCTTCCAATTTCACTTAATCAAATTTTAATATTAAAATTTTATATTTTTAAAAGCACAAAATAATTAAATTTAAAAAAATCATTTATTTTGGGGTGAGCCTACTGAGTGCAAGGAACTACGGTGTCAGACACATGAGATTTCATGCTTTTCCTCCCCAACTTTTTTCCCCCCTGGGGATGAATACAAGGACCACCCAGAGGGGAGGGCATGGGCGGGCCCTCTCCCTGGCGCCCAGCCCCACCCATTTCTCTCTTTCCTTTCCTCCTTCTCCCCCGCCCCGCCCCTTTTAGCCCCGTCCCCAGCCCCTCAAGCCTGGGACTTGGGGGCGTAAGAGTCACGTGGCCCTGAAAGGCGGGGCGAGCGGCCGCCATCTTGCCCGGGTAGAAGGAGGATCTTGTCTGAGGCGCTCGCGTCAGCTCTCCACTTTCAGTCCCGCCTCCCGCTTTTTCTCCCTCCTCCCGCTCCGCTGCTCCCGCCCCCCACTCATCCCCGCAGAGACGCGGGTGGGAGGGAAGGAAAAGAGGAAGGAGGCGTGTCGCGGGCTCGCCCCAACGACCCGGCGGCGCTCGAGGCCGGCTCCCCGCGGGGGCCCCCGAGGCGGCGGCGGCGGCGGCGGCGGCGGCGGGGGCGGCCTGAGGCGGCCTCGGCCCGGCCCGGCCCGGCCATGGAGACGGAGG